>NC_030428.2:27892500-27925000 GCF_001660625.3 Ictalurus punctatus
GTATCTCGGAATAAAAAAAAAAAAAAAAAGCAGAGTGGATTGTGGGATATCGGGGGTTCTGCGCGCGCTCTGTTGCAGATATTGTAGCTTCTTCTTCTTCTTCTTCTTCTGTAAAGGAACGAAACGATGGCGTACGTTCTCAGAGTCCGACCTGCCTGTCTGTCTGTGCTGAATGACGAGTGAACGGAGCCAAAATATAAATCTATATTTTTAAGGATGTATTAGTTTTTGTTTGTTTGTTTGTTTGTTTGTTTTTCTGCTCCGTTCATCTGAAAAAACACGGCATCACGAAGAAGGACGGAAAGGAAAACGAGAAGGTTCTGAGAGACGACTGCCGTGAAACCGAGGACTTACTGTTGAACTTGCACTGGCATTGAACACGCACACACCTCACACACACACACACACACACACACACACACACACACACAGTGAAAAGCTTGGAAAGGGTTTCAGGTTTTAATAACGTCGGGCGATAATTTCAAGCTAATAAGAGTTTAATTCCTCTTTTTACGAAGTATAACGTAAAATGTACTTATTTCTATACGAATAAACATTTAAAGTGTGTTTGTAAACTGGCTGTAGACGTGTGTGTGTGTGTGTGTGTGTGTGTGTGTGGTGTATTATTCAGCCCAGTAATCTCGACAGTACAGAGTGGGCGTGGCTTCTGAAGCCTGGAGAATGTGAGATCCACAGTAAGTATGATGGGAAGTCGGCGAGGTTGAGTCGTAAATATCGGAACGTAAATGTTTTAATCAATACAGATGGTGAAGTTCGTGACTGGAGACGGATTTAATACGTCCGACGTGACGGGAAACATCTCGAGTGAGGGATGAAACGCTCCGCGTCGTGCCGTCGGAAGAAATAATCGACGACGGGGCGGTGTGATGAAGTGGAGTTGCAGCCATAATGCTCGAGTTCTTACGCACTGTGCGATAGTGTCCTTGGGCACCAAGTTAAAGGAGAGTGTGTGTGTGTGTGTGTGTGTGTGTGTGTGTGTGTGTGTGTGTGGTGGTATGGAGGACCTCCCTTTGAGCTCGCTCAAGGATTTTTCAGGATGTAACCTGACCCACTGAGATCTTTCTCATGTGCTGCCCAGTTCATAGACAACATGGCTGCTCCCACACACTCACTCACACACACGCACACTCGCACACACTCGCATACACTCGCACACACTCTGGATCTGCACAAAGAGTCTTTGTAAAGCCGGTGAACTCGGTCAGCAGGAGCAAATATGCAAACAGGCCTCTAGACTCTTCAGGCGCTCTATATACTCCACACTCTGTGTGTGTGTGTGTGTGTGTGTGTGTGTTTAGGAAGTGAACAGACCCTCCGTGGTCTCACAGCCTGTTTACACTGCGTGTTTGCGGAAAACGGAATACTTTATGAAAGGTTTTTTGCTTTAAAACCTGCAGGAATTTGTACTTCCTGATCCGAGTCCCTGACGGATCTTATTATTAACGTTCCCCGAGCTGTATTCAGGAGACGGTGTCGAAAGTTACAGATCTTCTGTGAACAAGGGCGGCGCTTAAGCCAAATTTGATCAGCCAGTCATTTTTTTTCTTCTTTAGCATGAAATACTACTTAACAATGCTTACAATTAAGCAGAACAGTTTTGGCAGCATTGGCTAGGCTGTGGATTGATAACATTAACGTCATCTCTCAACAGCAGATATCGATCATACCTAGCTAGCCCGAGGCTTCCAATGTCCAACCTGGAGCTTTTGATGTCCAACTGGGGGCCTCTTCCATCCAGACTGGAGCTTCCAATGTCCTGCCTGGAGCTTCCAATGTCCAGAATGGAGCTTCTAATGTCCAGTCTGGGGCTTCTAATGTCCAGATTGGGGCTTCTAATGTCCAGATTGGGGCTTCTAATGTCCAGATTGGAGCTTCCAGTGTCCAGCCTGGGGCTTCCAGTGTCCAGATTGGAGCTTCTAATGTCTAGCCTGGAGCTTCCAATGTCCAGTCTGGGGCTTCCAATGTCCAGCCTGGGGCTTCCAATGTCCAGCCTGGGGCTTCCAATGTCCAGCCTGGGGCTTCCAATGTCCAGATTGGGGCTTCCAATGTCCAGCCTGGGGCTTCCAATGTCCAGATTGGGGCTTCCAATGTCCAGTCTGGGGCTTCCAATGTCCAGTCTGGGGCTTCCAGTGTCCAGCCTGGGGCTTCCAGTGTCCAGCCTGGGGCTTCCAGTGTCCAGCCTGGGGCTTCCAATGTCCAGCCTGGGGCTTCCAATGTCCAGCCTGGGGCTTCCAGTGTCCAGTCTGGGGCTTCCAGTGTCCAGCCTGGGGCTTCCAGTGTCCAGCCTGGGGCTTCCAGTGTCCAGCCTGGGGCTTCCAATGTCCAGTCTGGGGCTTCCAGTGTCCAGCCTGGGGCTTCCAATGTCCAGCCTGGGGCTTCCAATGTCCAGTCTGGGGCTTCCAGTGTCCAGCCTGGAGCTTCTAATTTCCATCCTTGGAAATTCCATCCTTCTTAAGAATCCTTCTCACTACAGAGTGATGGATTTGAAATTGAGAACCGTTCCCAGACTGGTATGGAGTAACTCTGAGATCGTTGCTCCTGGCTGCAAATGATCTCGTTAATCGCCGTGGAAGCAGTGAGGGTGTACTTAGGTTTTTTGCACATAGCTTATACAATATGGGCTGATGTCGGGGCGACTGTGGCTCAGGTGGTAGAGCGGGCTGTCCGCTAATCGCAGGGTTGGCGGTTCGATACCCAGCTCCACATGCCGAAGTGTCCTTGGGCTTTTCCACTGAACCCCAAGTTGCTTCCAATGGCAGGTGCTAGTGTGTGTGTGAGCGAGTGGGTGATTCCGAGAATCGTCACCGATTACATTCCGGCATTGATGCGAATACGGTCGAGGGCAATTTGAAACGTATTTCCGGCCAGATACTTGGAGGACTAGAAGGCGGCATCGCCATGTGTCAGTTTCTGCTTGTCTGGTAAACAACTTGGTAATGACGCAGTAGAATTTATCTGCTGTTTGTTCCCTCACGCTTGATTCACGAAGTTTAGGGCCGGATGAGGACCAGATGATGTGTTCTTAGGTCTGAATACATACAAAACCATAGAATTGAAAGAGGGTGCACTTTCTTTTCATCACTGTATTTCTGGAAAAGAATTTGTTCGTCATTACATCTAGGTAGGTAGGGTATTAGCATTGTAGCAAGAAGCAAAAGTAAGAATGTAGCATGTTAAAACGAGAGTTTTAGTTCTTTAAACGCTGCCATTGGGGAAACTCTGGAGGGTGTAACCTGACACCATTTATAAGTGTCGGTCTCTCCCATGCACCCACACACACACACACACACACACACACGCTGCTTTCCTCTATGCCAGAGGTCTGTGTGGTGGGCGTGTGCTCGGGTCATGTCCGTCTGTAGCATGGCTGAAATGATAATGTAGCATTTCCAGCGCTACGTCAAACACTGCGACATTCAGAGCAGAACAGAGCTGCGTTATTGTCTCAGGGTTATGAGCACGCTCGACTACGCCGCGTTTAACCTTCCTGCAGCGTTCACTACCGTACCGATGCTCTGCCTCGTCGCCCACGCAGCATCTGCTTGACTTTTACCGCAGTATGAAAGTAACCTTTCTACTACCCTTCTCCTGTCCAGCCTGGGGCCATCTGCTGTCTAACCCGAGAGCTTCTTCTGTCCAGTTTGACATGTCTAACGTCCACCCTAGAGTCTTTTCTGCCCATCCTGGTGCCTCCTTGGACGTTGTTCTTATAGCATGGAGTATTTTCTGTCCATCCTTGAGCTTCCACTCCACTAGTCAGACTGTGGCCCCTTCTTAGCAGTCAGGGTTTTCCTTCTTCTTTAGAGCTTGAGGTCGTTTCTGTTCATGCTATGGGGTCTTTTGTTCAGCCTGGGGCCTCCACTCCACTGGAAAACCTGTGGGTGTTCTTCCTTCCAGTCTTCTTCTATCCATCATAGGACCTCTTTTGTTCTGCATGCAGCCTCCATTCAGCTGGCTAGTCTCGGGCTTCTTATGTCCAGCTTAGGCAGCTTAGGTTCAGCCTGTGGCATCCAATCCACTAACCAGACTGGAGCCTTCCGATGAGTGTTCGGGTCTCAGACACAGTCTCAGTGTTTAAGTCCAGGCTGAAAACATATTTGCTACACTCAGGTCTCCTTTAGTGAACAGTGGACTAGTTCAACACACAGACTTCATATAAACACCATAATGAACTTTCTTTTACTCTCACACTCTCCGGCGTTCCCCAGATGAGGACGGGTTCCCTTCTGAGTCCGGTTCCTCTCAAAGTTTCTTCCTCGTATCATCTCAGGGAGTTTTTCCTCACCACCGTCTCCACCGTCTCGCCCAATAGGGATAAATTCACACGCTTAAAATCTCCATCCTGTGTTTATATGTTTCTGTAAAGCTGCTCTGAGACGGCGTCCGTCGTTAAACGCACTATACAAATAAAATTGAAGCCTGTTGTGTCCAGCCTGGGACGACTTTTTTTCCGTCCATCTTGGGGCCTCCATTCCATTAGCCAGAATAGAGCTTCATCTGTCCAGCCTGGGGCCTCATTCATATAGCCTGGAGTATTTTTGCTCCATCCTTAGGGCCACTTTTGTCCAGTCTGGGGCCTCCACTTCATTATCCAGCCTGGCGCTTCTTTTGACCAGCCTTTTGGTTTATTTTTTATTCATCTTTGGATTTCTTCTGTCCATTCTGCAGGCTCTTTTCTCCAGCCTGGGGCTTCTTCTGTTTAGCCTGAGCCTTCTCCATCTAATGTCCATCTAATGTCCACCTTGGGACCGCTTCAGTCCAGCACAAAACCTCTCCTGTCCACCCTGCGGCTTTCTCTAGCCCGGGCTCTGCTTTATTCTCTCACAGCTATGACCTACTGTATATAAGTTTGACCACAGTGTCTATTAGTAACGCCATAAAACACACAAACTCATTTGTTTTCCATTATTACAGATTAACACAGCATACCACACAGAGCTGAGTGGTGTGTGTGTGTGTGTGTGTGTTACACTGTAGTTGTCCCACTGAATGACAGACTGTAGAGTTAAAGGGTATGAACTCACTCTCTGAATGGAGAGACTTTACAGAGAGGAATCTGACCTCACCCGAGAGATATGAAGATTACGGGAGATAGGGGTGAGAACTAACACACACTCACACACACTTAAATTCCAACACTAAAGAAAACATCTCACCCTAAAAGGACAGCACATTGTAGCGAGTTCTTCAGGTTCTTCTGTGTGTCCTTCTGTGGGAATCTCTTAATGTTACCCGTCTATGTAGAGCCAATAAGAGAGACAAAGAAGGTGTTAAGAGGAACCCTGTTTTGAAAGCCGAGATCCCTTAATTACCCGATTTCTAAGCGTTCCTTAAGGGTTCACTGGATAATTAAAAGGTCCTTAGCTTCCAGAAATGGTTTTCTGATGGGGAAACAGTGATGTAGGGTTCTACCGAGAACCTTTTAGGGAGTGAACCTGAGCTGCGGTTACTAAGAAAACACGGGACAGGCTCTGTGACATGTACACGGTCGTGCCAAGAAAGTTTATGAAATGAAAGTAAAAGGTTAAACTGACCGAGTGAGAGCGAGAGCGATAGAGAGAGACAGGGCGATGGATAGCGAGAGTAGGCTGCGATGGAGAGAGTAAAGGGAAAGGGGGAAGGGAGATAGAAAGTGAGAAATGGAGACGTGGGAGAAAGAAAAACAGAGCGAGTGGGAGTGAGGGAAGAGGAATGAAAAGACGGAGAGGAAAACAAAAGCAGGGAGAGAGAGAGAGAGAGAGAGAGGAAGGAGGAGTTCTTTTCTGTATACACACACTCTGGCCCTGATCTACTAAAGGTCCAGCCTCGGTCCTCTATCATCCATCTTGTGGTGAATGGGGCCTCCTTTAGCCTGAGGTGTTTAACGTCTAGCCTGGACCTTCCTCAGATTCTTACATCTAACTCGGTGCTTCTCCTTTCTATCCTTGGACTTCTTCCCTTTAGCTTGCAGTTTATTCTGTCCACCCCGGGACCTCGTCTACTCCGAGACCTGTTTTGTCCAACCTGGGACTTCTAACATCCAGCCTTAGGCCTCTAAGAACCATCATGGGGCCTTTCCCTTCCAGACTAGGACTTCTAATGTCCAGCTTGTGTCCTCCTCTTACTTTGGGCTTTTTAAGATCTCTCCTGGCCAGCCTGGGACCACTCCCATTGAGGCTTTTCCTCCATAATTTGGTCACCTGCCATTTCGCACCCACCGGCCTGGTGCCTTGGGTCTCCTCTGTCCATCCCAGGACTTCTTCTCTCCGGCTTACTGTTTCTTCCGTCCAGTCCAGGGCCTCATCCAGCCCGAGGCCACTCTCGTCCAGCAGGGATCCTTTCCGGTTCAGCCCGGGACCTCTCGCATCTAGCCTGGGGCTTTTACTGCCCTGTAACACCCAGACTGGGGTTTCGAATGTCCAGCCTTGGACCTCTTATCATGTAACCTCTCTTCTCCATAATGTCCAGCTTGCTTGTCCAGCTTGGGACCTCTCCCTTCCAGCCTTGAGTTTCCTCTATGCTGAGGATTTTTACGTTCAGCCTGGGGCCTCTTTTATCCAGTCTGGGGCCTCTCTCACCTAGACTGGGGTTTTTAATGCCCATCCTCGGGATTCTAATGTCCAGCATGGGGCTTCTACATACAGTACCAGCCGTGGACCTCTAACAACCATGGATCTATATAGCTGGAAACACACACACACACACACACACACACACACACACACACACACACACACACACACACATTCTGTGTCTCTAGCACTGCTCAGTGTTTTCCCAGCTGCTCAGAGTTGCTATAGGTTACCTGCCTCTCCCAAACACAGGTGTGTGTGTGTGTGTGTGTGTGTCTCCACCAACACACGCACACATTTCCTGTTTGGCAGGAAGTATTCAGGAGCTGCAGGGGTTAGCAAGACACTGCCATGTAAGTTGTGGGGTATGTATGCATGTATCACATTAATGGTATGCGTGTGTGTGTGTGTGTGTGTGTGTGTGTGTGTGTGTGTGTTCTCATTTAGTTCTCAGTGTAACCAACAGTATCAGGTGTGTTGTGTTGGAAAGGTATTAATGTGGATTTGCTGTTGACTGTAAACAATGTGACGTTAGAGATAAGATCCATTACTGGAAAAAAAAGCGCACACACACACACACACACACACACACACACACACACACACACACACACACACAGAGCTTCCTGTGATCTCCCAGAGGCTTCGATCAGCACGTACAGGAAGTGACATCATGATGTGTTTGTCTAAGAGAAGTGAAAGGGAGATCATACAGACTCTCAGTTGCACTGCGGAGTTCTGGATTCTGATTGGTCAGCAGGTGTTGGTGAATTTCCTATGACAGCAGCTCTGACGGTAGCGCAGCTGCAAACCGTTTCTATGGTATGTGAGAAATTGTCGATGCGGTGGCGTTTCCTGTTACACTTGGGGAAGGAGTCTCCAGTGTCAGAGGTGAGGCTGTAATGTTAAGTTTCCCCGCAGCTTCAGGACAGAGGAGTTTACGCTTCGTTGCGGTTTCTCGAATTCCGGAGAGAGAACATCAATAATTGCTAGTAAGTCATGAATGCATAAAATATACGTATTATTAATCTTTTTAATCATTTACTACCATAAATATCTACACAAATTTACTATAAAGAGATACATTTTGTAAAAACTTTCAGTGCACTAAAGATCCGCGGACTACGCACTCTGTGTGAGGACGCCACGCTCCGTCTCGGAACGAGCTCGCCTCACGCCTCACGCCTCACGTGCCTGTTTTATCTTCCATCTTTTTATATCTTTAGAGTGCAATAAAACCTCGACTGTAATCACCGGTCCAAAGTGTAGCGCTTCTGAAAGTCTCCCAAGAGCCAGAAGAAAGTGAGGACCTCATAAGAAAAGGTCGAATATGTTTCGATACGCGAAGTCAGCTGCTGCGGTTCCACGCCATCACGCCATCTATTGTAGTACTGTGTATTATTTGACTCTTTTTTTGTGTGTGTTAAATACGAGGCCTCGAGAGATTCACGATTTTTCCACAAACATCAAATACGACATGCGTGAGACTGACGGTGTTACAAATTCCCTGAGACAGGAGTTTTCCGTACACGCGTTCATGTCTGGGGTTTAGCAGGACCTAAAATCTGCGTCCAGATTAAAAAAAAAACATCTATTGTGTATGTTTTCTTACTCAACAAGCTGTTAACACGCACTACAGTACGGTACGATGCTGTGGAAACCTCCCCAGGCAGAATCATAACACTGTGGTGAACTATATGTTTACTCACTCTCTCACTCTCTCTCTCTTTCCCCCTCTCTCTGTCTCGCTCTATCCTTCCCTCTCACATCTAATCTGAACACAGAGAAGCAAAATGTCAACATGGTACAGTCCATTTAACATACATTCTTTATAGTGTTTAGTGATAAAGTCCCTGCTGCATTACATTCCCACTGAAACACACACACACACACACACACACACACACACACACACACACACACACACACACACACGCTGAGCCAGTCTGTGGGAACATTTGTTTAAAATGTTTTCACTGCTCAAGAAATGACTTAAAATAGCTTAAACCCATCTCTACAAGGACAGAAACTGAATATGCAAAAATATGCAAATCTATGCAAAACACCCCCGTGACCGTCTTCCTGCCATTGGAGGTAGCGTAGTATGGTTATAAGGTTAGCAAAGCTGGCTAGTCAAATGCTAGTAGACTAGCACAGATATGTCACAGTGAGATTTGACACGAACTGGATTTCAGTATCGTTACCATAACAACCACCATGTCTTTATCACTAACGCTAGCTAGCCAGATTAGCACACTGGTTTAAACAAATAATCGGGATATTTAGCTATTTAATTAAACCAGCAGTAGAGCAAGTTACAATCACGGGTATGGGAAAACCTAGCTAACGTTAGCTAACATCACCACGATGACACAAAGATGATTTAGCAAAAAATACATCATGTATTTCATATTATGCTCTATGAAGACTTGGAAGAAACCAGTGTAATATCCCTTTAAACCAGCATAATATCCCTTGTGACAGTAGTTTTACAGATAATTATTTCGTGATAATGAGTAATTAATCAGTGATAATTAGTGTAATTGTTGTTAGTCAGCAGGTTAAAGTTCCTCTCAGCAGGTCAGAGATCAGAGACGTCTCTAAACGCGGCGGTGTTCCAGTATGGCGTCCACAGCGCAGGCCAGATTGTCCACGTATCCATCAGCAGTAACCGTAGGGTGTGTCTCATCACTCGGCCTACACACACACACACACGAGAGAAAAGCAAATCATCATATTCTTACAGTATTATATTTACAAGATTTTATTTTCCGCTTGTCTGACATTTTAACAAAATGGAGGATAAAAACAGGTCCATATATTTATGGTCCCTTTTGAAAGTATCGGGACAGATGACGACGGATCAGAACTTCGGCTCTCCTTTCCCGATATTCACATCTAGACGTGTTAAACAACTCGGAACACGGCACCTTCGGAGAGGCGGACCGCACGATTTTTCGGTGAGCAAAAGTATCGGAACAGACCGTCTTACAGTAAATAACGCTTAATATTGGGTTACGTATCCCTCGCTTGCAGGAACTGCATCAATCCTGCGAATCAGTGACATCTTCAAACTGTCAGGTTCTTCTTCTGTGAAGCTTCTCCAGGATTTTCCTGCAGATTCTTTCAGGTGTTGTTTGTTTCGGGGGGGTTTCTCCCTTCAGTCTCCTCTTCAGGAGGGGAGACGCTGATCAGTCGGGTGAAGGTGTGGTGATGAAGTCCTGTGTCGAGGTGGAAGTGCGTTTCGGATCGTTGTCTTGCTGCACGATGAAGTTCCCCCTGAAGTTCCTGTAAACTTCTGAATTCATTCTGCTGCTTCCATCATGAGTTCATCATCAGTAAAGATCAGTGAGAATGTTCCAGAAGCGGCCGTGCAAGCCCAGGCCGTGACGCTACCTCCACCATGTTCTACAGATCAGCTTGTATGTTCTGGATCGTGAGCAGATCCGTTCTTTCTCCACACTTTGGTCTTTCCATCACTTTGGTAGAGGTTCATCTCGGTTCCAGGACTTTTGTGGATCGTCTCTGTATTTCTCTGTGAATTCCAGTCTGGGTTTCTGATTCTCACTGCTGATGAGTGGGCTGCATCTTGTGCCTCTATATTTCTTCTTCGAACGGTGGATTGTGAGACCTTCACCCCGGCCCTGTGGAGGTTGTTGGTGATGTCACTGACTGTTGTTTTTGGGGTTTTCTTCACAGCTCTCACAAGGTTTTTGTCAGCAGTGTTGTAGTTTTCCCTGGCCGAAAATTCGGTGTCTGTTGCTCAGTACACCAGCGGTTTGCTTCTTTTTCAGGACAGTCCAAATTGTTGTATTGTCTACGCCCTGTGTTTGTGCAGTGGCTCTGATTGATTTTTCCTCTTTTCTCAGCTTCAAAACAGCTTGTTTTTCTCCCACAGACAGCTCTCTGATCTCCGTGTAGGTTTATCCTTTTAACAATAAATGCAGTATAAAGGCTAAAACCAAGAGTAGATGTTCAGAGCTAGTTATTGTTTAAATGATCAATCCAACAGGACACACCTGGGTAACAAGAAACACCTGTCAGTCACATGTTCCCATATCTGTGATCACTTGCAGAATGGGTGGGTTCAAACAGCAGGGGCGTGGTCAAGCATAAGCTGTTGAACCGACAGGTAACGTGTGATGATTCTCACATGTGTGTGATCATGCCGAGTTTACTTAGTGTACTTTGTGTGGGAGGTGACAGAGGTTGCACATAACACACACACACACACACACACACACACACACACACACACACACCAAAGTGTTGATGAACTTGAGTGACCAAAGCGCAGAAAATAAAGCGAACCTGAAGCTCTGTCAAAGTCCACCTGTCTCGCGAGTCCTCACCCCCCCCCCACCTCACCTGCACACACACCTGCACACACACTGAGTTCTACAGTAAAACAAATAAGAAATATTATAGTTCAGTGTGTGTGTGTGTGTGTGTCTTTACTGGTGGTGTGTGAAGCGTGACGTGTGTGTGGTTTTTTGCTTCTCACACAAAGGCATCCCAACAGGTTTAGGTGACAAAGACATTCCTTGTGTGTGTGTGTGTGTGTGTGTGTGTGTGTGTGTAAAGGATATACAAGAAGGCCTGCATATGCTTCACCCCCAGCATGAACACACACACACATACACACACTAAGATCACTAACACAAAAGTGGAACGGTATGATGCTATCAGACACATTATCAGGTGTGTGTGTGTGTGTGTGTGTGTGTTTACATTAAACCACTGAAGCAGAGACAAAGGGAAGTTCACTCTGGAAGGATGTGAAAGCAGCAGATAGGGGTGTGTGTGTGTGTGTGTGTGTGTGTGTGTGTGTGTGTTAGAGAGTTGAGCTGTTTATTTTCCTTCTATTGTTGTACTGGTCATCAAGCCGTCTGCTTCTAACAAAGTAAGTGTGTGTGTGTGTGTGTGTGTGTGTCTGCTTTCTCTCTTTAACACACACACACACACGCCTCAAACGAAAACTCCAGAAGGACCATACGTGTGTGTGTGTGTGTGTGTGTGTGTGTGTGTGTGTGTAACTGTTGCTCAGTGACGGATGTGACAGCAGTGTGTAATCAGCTGGCAGAGACTGGGACTGCTCCCAATTAGGGCACACACACATAATAATCATGCACACACACACTCACACACCTTCCTGTCCAATCAGATAACACACTCTGTATTAGAATGCATGCAAAGGAACAAAATTGGACACAAAGTCTCTGTGTGTGTGTGTGTGTGTGTGTGTGTGTGTGTGTGTGTACTCTACATGAATAATAGACACACAGCCAAGTCTGTGACTATGCAAAATTCAGCACAGTGCATCTACTGTTACTGCTTGCTGTGTCTGTGTGTGTGTGTGTGTGTGTGTGTGTGTGTGTGTGTTCTATAGGTCACTGAAATATCGATATCAATGTACACACACACACACACACACACACACACACACACACACACACACACACACACACACACACACACAGGCCGTCTGCCTTTGAGGCCGGGTGTTGGTAACATCCATGACACCTGAACAAAGAGACTCTGTAGAGGAGTAAAGAGAGAGAGAAAGAGGGACAGACAGAGAGAGAGACAGATAAAGAGAGACAGAACAGTTTACCTAGCACACGAGGCCTTTCTGAGTGAATAAATTTGAATGAAAGTGGTATAGTACACACACACACACACACACACACACACACACACACAGCGCTGTTGGATTCTGGATTGTGATGATCAGAAGGAGGTGTGGCCTCGGTGTCTGTCAGTCTCAGTGAAGAAGGCGTGGCCTCTGTGTGTGTCAGTCTCAGTGAAGGAGGCGTGGCCTCTGTGTCTGTCAGTCTCAGTGAAGGAGGCGTGGCCTCTGTGTCTGTCAGTCTCAGTGAAGGAGGCGTGGCCTCTGTGTCTGTCAGTCTCAGTGAAGGAGGCGTGGCCTCTGTGTCAGTCTCAGTGAAGGAGGCGTGGCCTCTGTGTCTGTCAGTCTCAGTGAAGGAGGCGTGGCCTCTGTGTCTGTCAGTCTCAGTGAAGGAGGCGTGGCCTCTGTGTCTGTCAGTCTCAGTGAAGGAGGCGTGGCCTCTGTGTCTGTCAGTCTCAGTGAAGGAGGCGTGGCCTCTGTGTCTGTCAGTCTCAGTGAAGAAGGCGTGGCCTCTGTGTCTGTCAGTCTCAGTGAAGGAGGCGTGGCCTCTGTGTCTGTCAGTCTCAGTGAAGGAGGCGTGGCCTCTGTGTCTGTCAGTCTCAGTGAAGGAGGCGTGGCCTCTGTGTCTGTCAGTCTCAGTGAAGGAGGTGTGGCCTCTGTGTCTGTCAGTCTCAGTTAAGAAGGCGTGGCCTCTGTGTCTGTCAGTCTCAGTGAAGGAGGCGTGGCCTCTGTGTCTGTCAGTCTCAGTGAAGGAGGCGTGGCCTCTGTGTCTGTCAGTCTCAGTGAAGGAGGCGTGGCCTCTGTGTCTGTCAGTCTCAGTGAAGGAGGCGTGGCCTCTGTATGTCAGTCTCAGTGAAGGAGGCGTGGCCTCTGTGTCTGTCAGTCTCAGTGAAGAAGGCGTGGCCTCTGTGTCTGTCAGTCTCAGTGAAGGAGGTGTGGCCTCTGTGTCTGTCAGTCTCAGTTAAGAAGGCGTGGCCTCTGTGTCTGTCAGTCTCAGTGAAGGTGTGGCCTCTGTGTCTGTCAGTCTCAGGAAAGGAGGTGTGGCCTCATTATCAAACCAAGAAAGTGATAGACCAGCTGATGTTATAAATGTTTGCATTATTAATATTAATAGCATTATTATTATTATTATTATTATCATCATCATCATCATTATACTTTCATAGTATGGAATAGCTCGCACATAATACGTTATGAGTGTGGTATGAGTTACTACATGCTGGCCTTTCAGATACAGGGTGTACGCAGCACATACGAATGTTAATGAAGTAATGAAATGCTAATGACGTGAATGATGTGGTTATGCGTTAACGGTGCTAGTGCTGAGAGTAAAGCTCGTGGGGAACAGGTCAATGCTACAGCTCTATTCAATACTGTTTGTGTTCGTTACGCAGTCAACATATCTGCCATCTGCCTTCCAATGAACACACACCCACACACACACACAATAAGGCTGGAAATTCCACCCACCATTCTATGAATTATGGCCAAGACAATAACAAGCGTCTGCACGTATAACACACGTGTGATGCTCACGCTACGTTATCCTGATCCTCAGTGTTTACCGCACGCTGAATGAATTAGCTGAATTACAATCATCAGAACAAAGAGACGCCGTCAGGGTCGTTACCGTGGCGCAAATTTTCATTTATCTAACTGGATGCGAACAAATCCGTGCGTAAATCATCTATACGAGAGAGTTTACACAGAAAATTTCATATTCAAATCAATCCTGTAAATTCGGAACAACCTTCGTAGCCTACTCGTGCTGTCTGAGAGTCACCTGACACAGGATTTAGCACTCCATCATTATTATTATTATCATTATTATTATTATACACTATTAAATATGTTTATTGGCATAGTCATGAATCAAACGCTGTAGTCACCGTATATTTCATGCTGATCCCAGCCGTCTGGACTTTTGTGGGCGTCACTAAATGCAAACGAGTTGCGTCGGGAACGCACTTCGCACTTTTTACAGTTGATCAACATACGCACACGAAAACGGACAAAAAAAACAGCGTACCCAACAGAAATCCGGCACAGTAGACAAAAATAAAAATATCTTTCTAAACCCATATTCGGACGGGGTTAGTTTCCCATGTGGACACGTGTAACGTGGTGTATTTCACCACTAAGCCACTGCGCCTGTAAAAAAGGTTTAGAACGCTGAGCAACACTGCACCAGCCAGAGTGTCGTTATACTGAACATCAGCACGGCCGTGATTGGTCCGCGGGGTCCAAGTGGTGTAGCTAATAACATCCACGCTGATATGACCGCATGATCGCGCATGCCATATTGCTTTTACGCAACAGTCCTATAAACAAGAAACAAACATCAAGTGACATTTCGGACACGAATACGGTTCTGTTCGTTTTCGCTCCGCTGGCTGATCCCGAATAAGCTGCGCTCACTTTAGAGCACGCTGGCTAGCTTGCTAGCTCGCTTACACCGATTTGTACCTTCACGTTAAAGGTGCTTCCGGTGAAGCCGGCGTCCCTTCTTCCTTTTCATCGTCAACCCACGAGCTTCCGTATTTCAAGCGGAAAGTCGAATCTGTCATGTCCGCCGATGATGGCGCTAACTCTACTGTAGTAACGGGACAGATGCGTAAAGGGGCGCGTCGGAGACGCGACGACTCCGTGGGGTTTTTAGGCGAGTTACTTTTGATGCGGTGTATGAACACGTTATGGTCACGCGACCGACCTTCGTAATGATCGGCCACGCCCCCTACCACAATCGCTTATAATAAAGATCTACACGACCCGTGTGTATTAAATTGAGGTGTGCGTAGTGCGTAGGGAACTGTTTGCACGTCATGAAGCGTGCCACACCCATCTCGCTGAGGCATTTCTACAGAGATCAGGTGCGATATGATCATTCGCGATATGACCAGGTGCGATATGATCATTCGCGATATGACCAGGTGCGATATGACCAGGTGCGATATGATCATTCGCGATATGACCAGGTGCGATATGACCAGGTGCGATATGACCAGGTGCGATATGACCAGGTGCGATATGATCATTCGCGATATGATCAGGTGCGATATGACCAGGTGCGGTATGACCAGGTGCGATATGACCAGGTGCGATATGACCAGGTGCGATATGACCAGGTGCGATATGACCAGGTGCGATATGATCATTCGCGATATGACCAGGTGCGATATGACCAGGTGCGATATGACCAGGTGCGATATGATCATTCGCGATATGACCAGGTGCGATATGATCATTCGCGATATGACCAGGTGCGATATGACCAGGTGCGATATGACCAGGTGCGATATGATCAGGTGCGATATGACCAGGTGCGGTATGATCAGGTGCGATATGACCAGGTGCAATATGATCATTCGCGATATGACCAGGTGCGATATGACCAGGTGCGATATGACCAGGTGCGATATGATCATTCGCGATATGACCAGGTGCGATATGATCATTCGCGATATGACCAGGTGCGATATGATCATTCGCGATATGATCATTCGCGATATGACCAGGTGCGATATGACCAGGTGCGATATGATCATTCGCGATATGACCAGGTGCGATATGACCAGGTGCGATATGACCAGGTGCGATATGATCATTCGCGATATGACCAGGTGCGATATGACCAGGTGCGATATGACCAGGTGCGATATGATCAGGTGCGATATGACCAGGTGCGATATGACCAGGTGCGATATGATCATTCGCGATATGACCAGGTGCGATATGATCAGGTGCGATATGATCATTCGCGATATGACCAGGTGCGATATGACCAGGTGCGATATGATCATTCGCGATATGACCAGGTGCGATATGACCAGGTGCGATATGACCAGGTGCGATATGACCAGGTGCGATATGATCATTCGCGATATGACCAGGTGCGATATGACCAGGTGTGATATGACCAGGTGCGATATGATCATTCGCGATATGACCAGGTGCGATATGACCAGGTGCGATATGACCAGGTGCGATATGATCATTCGCGATATGACCAGGTGCGATATGATCATTCGCGATATGACCAGGTGCGATATGACCAGGTGCGATATGACCAGGTGTGATATGACCAGGTGCGATATGATCATTCGCGATATGACCAGGTGCGATATGACCAGGTGCGATATGATCAGGTGCGATATGATCATTCGCGATATGACCAGGTGTGATATGACCAGGTGTGATATGACCAGGTGCGATATGACCAGGTGCGATATGACCAGGTGCGATATGACCAGGTGCGATATGACCAGGTGCGATATGACCAGGTGCGATATGACCAGGTGCGATATGATCATTCGCGATATGATCAGGTGCGATATGACCAGGTGCGATATGACCAGGTGCGATATGACCAGGTGCGATATGATCATTCGCGATATGACCAGGTGCGATATGATCAGGTGCGATATGACCAGGTGCGATATGACCAGGTGCGATATGACCAGGTGCGATATGATCAGGTGCGATATGACCAGGTGCGATATGACCAGGTGCGATATGACCAGGTGCGATATGATCATTCGCGATATGACCAGGTGCGATATGATCATTCGCGATATGACCAGGTGCGATATGACCAGGTGCGATATGACCAGGTGCGATATGATCATTCGCGATATGACCAGGTGCGATATGACCAGGTGCGGTATGATCAGGTGCGATATGACCAGGTGCGATATGACCAGGTGCGGTATGATCAGGTGCGATATGACCAGGTGCGATATGACCAGGTGCGATATGATCATTCGCGATATGACCAGGTGCGATATGATCATTCGCGATATGACCAGGTGCGATATGACCAGGTGCGATATGACCAGGTGCGATATGATCATTCGCGATATGACCAGGTGCGATATGACCAGGTGCGATATGACCAGGTGCGATATGACCAGGTGCGATATGATCAGGTGCGATATGACCAGGTGCGATATGACCAGGTGCGATATGACCAGGTGCGATATGATCATTCGCGATATGACCAGGTGCGATATGATCAGGTGCGATATGACCAGGTGCGATATGACCAGGTGCGATATGATCAGGTGCGATATGATCATTCGCGATATGACCAGGTGCGATATGACCAGGTGCGGTATGATCAGGTGCGATATGACCAGGTGCGATATGATCATTCGCGATATGACCAGGTGCGATATGATCATTCGCGATATGACCAGGTGCGATATGATCAGGTGCGATATGATCAGGTGCGATATGACCAGGTGCGATATGACCAGGTGCGATATGATCATTCGCGATATGACCAGGTGCGATATGATCAGGTGCGATATGATCAGGTGCGATATGACCAGGTGCGATATGACCAGGTGTGATATGACCAGGTGCGATATGACCAGGTGCGATATGATCAGGTGCGATATGACCAGGTGCGATATGACCAGGTGCGATATGATCATTCGCGATATGACCAGGTGCGGTATGACCAGGTGCGATATGACCAGGTGCGATATGATCAGGTGCGATATGACGGTAAAAACACAGTATATCACGGTATTTCTACGATAAAGAAGAACAATAATAAGTGGACTGGAAGTGGGTTTTTGTACCGAAATGTCTGATTTATGTTATTTCTGTTCAAATAAGTACAGACGTCCTCAGTGACCCGACACCCCGCCGTCTCTCTCTCTCTATCGCTTTTCCTCCTTCTCTTTCCCTCCTTTTCCTGCATATCCGCCTCTTTGTTGACACACAAACAAACAGCCGACCCTGACACACACACACAATGTGTGTATTTTTAGTCCCGATGACGCAGTGTGTCTGGAGTGGAATGAAGAAAGAACAACAAACTGAAGGAGTGTATCGTTTCAGCATCACTGAACCTCGGGAGCTGGGTAATGCAACTGAAACTAACACACACCCCTACACGCTTCGTTTAACGGTTCCTTGGAAGACCTCAAATACAGGTTTGTGCGTCCCGAGATGTTTTCGATACCGCTATAAGATGCGTGTGAGGAGATAAAACTTTGTGGTGGTGTAGTTGAACAGTTCCTTTGAAAGCCCTACATACCTTTGCAGATTTACACAACGACTTCCGAGACGTTTTCTCAGTAAGAAGCGTGTCATATGAATCGAGGAGGATCCCGTCCTTCGAGAATGAGCTGCAGCGTGACGACCAAAACTTCGCTGCTATTTAATCTACACCGTGCGATTTGGGACCAGGCCGTGGATCGGTCCCGTGCCGTACACACGTCTGATAGAGGATCAGGATCTGAAATATTCAAACACCAAACATCATTCCAAGTCTACTCTCAGGTCCAAAATCCCGGTGGGTTTGGGACACGCCCAAGGTGGACTGATGATGATGGGGGTTTTTGTGGCCCATATAGTGAACAGGTAGAATGCCCGTAGGTGCCTTACGAGCGAAAGAATACGGTGTGCAGTTTGGGACTCATCCATAAGCACCTCATATGTGAATTAACAGGTTGTGTGGTTTGAGACACGCCCATAGGCGCCGTACACGCTGAATAACAGAGTATGCAGGTTTTTACATCTGCATAGAGATATACCTGCTTCCTTTTGAAGACTTCCACACACGGACTTAAAGACACGCCCACATTTCCATTGCTGTCTTCAGGACACGCCCACACAGACCTGTTCTTTCGTATGAAGTGTTGGTTAGACACTGAAATCTTTTACACGACAAAGAGTTCACGGTGTTGACCCGACCTCCGAATTCCCCAGATCTCGATCCGATCCAGCGTCTGCGAGACGTCCCGGACGAACAAGTCCGATCCACGGAGACCCGACCTCACATCTTACAGGACTTAAAGGATCTGCTGCTGACGTCTCGGTCCCAGACACCACAGCACACCTTCAGAGGTCTCGTGGAGTCCGGGCGTCGACGGGTCCGAGTTGTTCTGGTGGGACAAGGAGAGGACGACCTACACGATAGTAATCCGGTGGTTTTAATGTTATGGCTGATCGGTGTATACAAAAATGAACGGGGCACAACATGTACACACCGAAGATGTTCATTTAACATTAAATGACGCATCTACATACGGAACATGGATATGGAATGATAAAACACAGGATTCAGATGAAGTATACACTTCAGATTAAATGTACAGTAATGATCAACAACGCGTCAGAATTGAACTAAAACAGCAACGATGACATGCTGACAGATGTGTAAAGCAGCACGTCGGTACGCTTAAACTTATGACATGTTTGCACATGCACAAGGTCATGATCCTTAATGGCATAACATAACAGGAGGGTTAATTATAGACTTCATCGTTCTCGTTCCGCAACAGTTAATGTTTCTCAGAGTAACACGAACCCGGCGTAGAGAAATCCGCCGGCTGTGGTTAACACCCAAAGCGGTAGTGTAAGTGAGATAACACTTCTACCATCTCATATCTCGCAACTTACGCAACAGTGAACAGACACTGTGGACAAAATGCAAGCTTTTCGCTAGCTCTTTTTTCCCCCCACCATAACTAAGTGTGACCTGGTCTGCACTTATATCGCGCTTTTTTCTTTTAAATCTTAGCGGTTCCAAAGCGTCTCATTCACCCACTCACACACACACACACACACACACTCACACACCAGTGGTAGCAGAGCTGCCACGCAAGGCGCTAACTTGCCATCGGGAGTAACTCGGGGTTCAGAGTCTTACCCGAGGACACTTCGGCATGTGGAGTCACGTGGGCCGGGAATGGAACCTCCGACCCTACGATTAGACGACGACCCGCTCCGCCACCCGATCCACACCCGCCCCGTGCAGCCGTGACCTCCTCATGTAGCACGTCCTGTTAGTGCTTCAGATACAAACTTCCATCCGGATGCTTTACAACTCATCCCGAGGCAGAACTCCAGGCTCTTAATCGAGTTCGTGAACAAGACGCAGCACATGCACCTGCACAAACTGACCCGATGTAGTGCGTACGTGCAAATGACATCACTACGTAAAGGGAGAAATCATCTACGGAATCGTATCGAATACTAAAGCAACCGGAAGCGTATTTACCGAGCGTCTTATTAACGAGTATTAGGGAATGAAACTCGTGCTGTTATGGTAAAATGATGTACAGATGGTGGTGTGATGAAGCGGAGTTACTTCTGTGGGTTATCGTCCTTTTTAACGGCACGTCCCCGAGTGCTCCATTCCTCTTATACCTCGGCAACGTTTCTTCCTTTATTTCCGCTCTACTTTTCACTGTCTTGAAGTTAACAAGACAAAAACAACGCAGCTGGTAAAGAAGCGTACACTTCTCTGTCCTCTGAAGATGTGGGGAAAGCTTACAGGAAGTCCCAGCTTAACCTCAGACCGTTATGAAGCTCCGACGCCGGAGACTCCTTCCGTGAATCTGAAATAAACGTCGGTTTTTAACCAGGCGGTTTAAACGGCCTTTATACGAACGTACTGTTGACTACGGTAAGGAACAGGTTTACAGTCTGACAGGTTTCCGTTACTTATTCCACGTGCGTCTCGTAGACTTTTCTACGTCTTTCTACGATATTTCGTGATGGTGTGAAATCTCGCTGAACTGCTTTGTGAGGAAAGACGATACAACGAAAGTTCCCATAGCGCTGAGGAATGCAACACAAGTACGACTTCCGCTTTGTTTCTATTATATTTCTCTAAGCTATCCGAGTACAACAGCTCACAAACCCAGACCTGGATCTGTAAACGGCATTTAAACAGATTTAATCTGCTAACACAATGACATCTAATCCAGTTCTTCCAGCTCAGAGGTCACGAACACTTCGGGTAGAAGTTTACGTTCGCCTTGCAGAACCTGCAAAATGTTAACAATGAACAAAAATTAAATGAGAGAGATCACTAAAACGGCATCCATTTATTATTTATTTATTTATTTATTTATTTATTTTCAGTCCTGCCCTGAATAAACTATTTCACATCTGTAACAGATCTTAACATATAATCCACAAGACACCACAATAACCGAATTTACACACACGAACCAGTTTAAAAGTTCACACACGCTCGATCCTGGATGATCCACGACGTGATGCGAGAGTTCCTCACGAGTCACTCGTTCGTCCCGAGCAGTTAAACCGCCCACTGTTCTTCAGAAAAATTCCTCCGGGTCCTGAACGTTCTTTACTTTTCCGGCATCTTCTACATATCTGAGATCTTTCCAGCAGCGGCTGTATGATGTTCAGATCCGTCTTTTCACACCGAGGACGACCGAGGGACTCGTACACGACTATTACACAAGCTGCAAACGCTCACTGACGCTCAGGAAGGCAACACGATCCATCAAGATCCAAGGGGGGTGTAAACTTTTGAACAGGAAGATCGGTGTAAATTCTTCTTATTTTGTTTACTGTTTTCATGTAGTCCTGCCCTTCTCAAGCAGCATAAGATATTTAAATATTTCCCAGAAGAAAAAATAAGAAGAATCGACACCGATCATCCTGTTCAAAAGTTTACACCCCCCACCCCCCCAGCTCTTAATGTATCGTGCTGCCATCTTGAGCAACAGTGAATGTTTGCGCCTATTGTAACAGTCGTGTGCGAGTCCTTCAGATGGATCTCGACATCGTATAGCCGCTGACGACGCACGTTGTCGTGAAAGGGATGAGTGTAGGGTGTAGATTTTTGACTACTCTGAATTTAAATGTGCTTTTATAGGGTTATGCTACCTAATTTGTACTAGCGTGCATTTTGGTGTTTGCTATACAAAGTATATAGAAAGATTGGTAGCAGGTAGCAGCCAGACTGCACAAGATCATTCATCCATCTATACATTCATTCATTCATCATTCATGGTCGGGAATGTGGTGGATCCAGAGTGTATAAGGGACTCATGCTTTATTACATGTAATGAATATGATTAGCAGAGAGTAGGGATCTGATGCTAAACCCAGAGCTACTCTGTAACCTCAGGTGGTCTCAGGACGCCCGTCAGAGCACACAGAGGGATTAGAGGTTGAGGTAAATATCTTTGCAAATGAATAGTTGTGTGCATGAAAAGGGTTTTACTGAGAGAGAGAGTGAGAGAGAGAGAGAGAGTGACAGAAGGCCGTTTGTGTGAAGGAGAGGGGAAAAGCAAGCTGAGCAAACACAGGTGTGTTCGTATGCTACACAGAATACTGTAACCAAACATGAAGGTCAGAGCCCTGCATCATTCCATCAAAAGACTTCACAGGCATTCTTACAGAGCTGCACCGGAGTCCAATGGCATACAGAGGAAGTCGGGCAAAGGCAAACACCTGAACCTTTTACAGCAACGTCGACTGTTCTTGTTCCATCACCTTCCGCTCTCGGTCTCCTTTTCATCAGCAAGGCCATCGGTTAGAACGTCTAAATGGAACAGGCGCAGCTCAGAGTTAGACCACAGCCGACAAAGAGCTTCAGGGTGTGCTCTGTTTGAGAAGTCATGTCTAAGCTGTACTACAGTAGTGTTTTTTGTTTTGGTTTTTTTTCCGTGCCTAACCAGACTGGATTAGCGTTTTCACATGTCTGCATGTGTCTAACGTCATTCATCACAATGGCAAAGCTGATCCCAGGTTACAGCTGTGGAAAGCTGTGAACAAAAAAGGCTGCAGCTTTAATACTGACAATAACAATTCTGGCAGCCGTATCAATTATTACACCATGTGACGCATACTGTATATTCAGAGATTACGCTTTAGATCACACTAACTGCCTAAATTTAAAACGCTCAACAACTCGACAACCATTGCATATTCATTATAAGCCATCTTAGATATGTCACACGCCAGCTGGGATACGTCATACGGCATCTCAGATAGGTCACACGCCATCTCGGACACGTCACACGGCATCTCAGATAGGTCACACGCCATCTCAGATAGGTCACACGCCATCTCAGATAGGTCACACACCATCTCAGATAGGTCACACACCATCTCAGACACGTCACACGGCATCTCAGATAGGTCACACGCCATCTCAGATAGGTCACACACCATCTCAGACACGTCACACGCCATCTCAGATAGGTCGCACACCATCTCAGATAGGTCGCACGCCATCTCAGATAGGTCACACGCCATCTCAGACACGTCACACGCCATCTCAGATAGGTCACACGCCATCTCAGATAGGTCACACGCCATCTCAGATAGGTCACACGCCATCTCAGACACGTCACACGCCATCTCAGATAGGTCACACGCCATCTCAGACACGTCACACGCCATCTCAGTTAGGTCACACGCCATCTCAGATAGGTCGCACGCCATCTCAGATAGGTCGCACGCCATCTCAGATAGGTCGCACGCCATCTCAGATAGGTCGCACGCCATCTCAGATAGGTCACACGCCATCTCAGATAGGTCACACGCCATCTCAGATAGGTCGCACGCCATCTCAGATAGGTCGCACGCCATCTCAGACAGGTCGCACGCCATCTCAGATAGGTCACACGCCATCTCAGACACGTCACACGCCATCTCAGATAGGTCACACGCCATCTCAGATAGGTCACACGCCATCTCAGATAGGTCACACGCCATCTCAGACACGTCACACGCCATCTCAGATAGGTCACACGCCATCTCAGACACGTCACACGCCATCTCAGTTAGGTCACACGCCATCTCAGATAGGTCGCACGCCATCTCAGATAGGTCGCACGCCATCTCAGATAGGTCGCACGCCATCTCAGATAGGTCGCACGCCATCTCAGATAGGTCACACGCCATCTCAGATAGGTCACACGCCATCTCAGATAGGTCGCACGCCATCTCAGATAGGTCGCACGCCATCTCAGACAGGTCGCACGCCATCTCAGATAGGTCACACGCCATCTCGGAAGCGTCACACGGCATCTCAGACACGTCACACGCCATGTCAGATAGGTCACACGCCATCTCGGACGCGTCACACGCCATCTCAGATAGGTCACACGCCATCTCAGACACGTCACACGCCATGTCAGACAGGTCACACGCCATCTCAGACACGTCACACGCCATCTCAGGTACAGTCTCTCTAATAAGTATTCACCCCATTTTCTCTGAAACGCCTAAATTAGTAAAGGGATTAGTCACAGAAGCAACCAGATGGGAGAATCTGTTCACAAGACAACCTGGACCCTCCACATCGCGGGACTTTATGAAAGCGTGGCAATGCGTGCCTTCCTGTTTGGAGTTTCGGTGAACATCTGGAAAAGAAGATTCACTTAAGTTCTTTTGACCTTGGCATAAAAGCACTGGATTTGGTGGGATCCCAACACGGCTTATAACACCCTGAAAACACCATCTGCTGGTAGAATCATACTGAGCATTACCCTTGATCCCTTCCAAGGCACTGTATGCCGTACGCCATCTCATATACCTTCTTAGATCTTAGATATGACAAAGGCCATCTCGGCAGCACCACACAATAACATCCTGCTGCTTTCAAGGGTTATTTAAAAGTCAAACAGAAAGACATGTAAATGTTTTCATTTAAACGTCAGCTCGAGTCCTATTGCATCACATTAAACTAATTCACACAGATGAGCACCGTGCAGGTTGACGCGGTTCTTAAAAGCAGTAATTATGGGTTAATTATGGTAAGGAACTCCTGCAATGTAGAACCCAGGATAGCTATTATTATCATGGAAGTAAGGATATTGCTCTGGGTGTTTAGCAGGAACTTGCATTAGTGTAAATTATAAAGTGCAGGATGACTTTCCTCAACCAGGAGGTGTGAAAGTGAACCACCAACAGTAATTAACGATTACAACAGCGAGTGAGGCACACTTTACCTCTCTCTCACGCTCTGATTCATCAGGTTTTCACTTTGGGCAGACGGCTAATACAAAGTACGTACAGAGGCCTAACAAGAACAGGGATCAATTAAAGAAATACATTTTAAGGTACCGCTAACAACTCCTTACTGACTGATTACAACACAGACACATGAACACAAATGTTCACACACGTATGTATGTTTTACTCAAATATAAGAAGTATGATAAGAATACAGACTTAGTCACTGTTACGGAACAATGGCTGGTTAGGTTACATCAAGAACCCATACAGCAAACAATACACCAAACACCACATCAAGAACCCATACACCAAACAATACACCAAACACCACACACCACATCAAGAACCCATACACCAAACAATACACCAAACACCACATCAAGAACCCATACACCAAACAATACACCAAACACCACACACCACATCAAGAACCCATACACCAAACAATACACCACACACCACATCAAGAACCCATACACCAAACAATACACCAAACACCACATCAAGAACCCATACACCAAACAATACACCAAACACCACACACCACATCAAGAACCCATACACCAAACAATACACCACACACCACATCAAGAACCCATACACCAAACAATACACCAAACACCACATCAAGAACCCATACACCAAACAATACAACAAACACCACACACCACATCAAGAACCCATACAGCAAACAATACACCAAACACCACATCAAGAACCCATACAGCAAACAATACACCAAACACCACATCAAGAACCCATACAGCAAACAATACACCAAACACCACATCAAGAACCCATACACCAAACAATACACCACATCAAGAACCCATACACCAAACAATACACACATCAAGAACCCATACACCAAACAATACACCAAACACCACATCAAGAACCCATACAGCAAACAATACACCACATCAAGAACCCATACAGCAAACAATACACCACACACCACATCAAGAACCCATACACCAAACAATACACCACATCAAGAACCCATACACCAAACAATACACACATCAAGAACCCATACAGCAAACAATACACCAAACACCACATCAAGAACCCATACACCAAACAATACACACATCAAGAACCCATACACCAAACAATACACCACATCAAGAACCCATACACCAAACAATACACCAAACACCAAACACCACATCAAGAACCCATACAGCAAACAATACACCAAACACCACATCAAGAACCCATACAGCAAACAATACACCAAACACCACATCAAGAACCCATACAGCAAACAATACACCACACACCACATCAAGAACCCATACACCAAACAATACACCACATCAAGAACCCATACAGCAAACAATACACCAAACACCACATCAAGAACCCATACACCAAACAATACACCAAACACCACATCAAGAACCCATACACCAAACAATACACCACATCAAGAACCCATACACCAAACAATACACACATCAAGAACCCATACAGCAAACAATACACCAAACACCACATCAAGAACCCATACACCAAACAATACACCACATCAAGAACCCATACAGCAAACAATACACCAAACACCACATCAAGAACCCATACACCAAACAATACACCACATCAAGAACCCATACAGCAAACAATACACCAAACACCAAACACCACATCAAGAACCCATACAGCAAACAATACACCAAACACCACATCAAGAACCCATACACCAAACAATACACCAAACACCACATCAAGAACCCATACAGCAAACAATACACCAAACACCACATCAAGAACCCATACACCAAACACCACATCAAGAACCCATACAGCAAACAAGACACTAAAGATGCAATACACCAAACAACAGACAACAGACCAAGGAACCAATAAACCAAACAATACACTATAATAATAAACAATACACCAAAGAACAAATACACAAAAGAAACAATACACCAAGGAACCCATTCATCAGATAAAATACCAAAGAACTAATAGAGCTAAAAGCAATATTCCAAAGAAGCAAATATGAAGTAAAAATTAATCCCATTCCTCAATGATTTTTATAACTTTAACACAACAACCGAAACTATATTTATCACCAGCATTAGCGAAGTTAACGACCTAGTTATCTTAATACACAGGTTCTAGCACCACAAGTTTCCAGGCTTCACATCTAATCCCAGATGTCATCGCTGAATCCTCAAATCTTAGATGTGATTAGTTCAAATATGTAGAGCTTATTTAGTAACAACACTCACTGAGGTCGTATGTAGCCCCGCCCTTGAATCAGTTTAATACCGAAGCACCTACAGCCTCTGTTTATAGAAAATAGAAAACACCCAAAACTATATCAGAAATAGAAAACACCCAAAACTATATCATCAGAATCATCATCCGAGAGAAGGGAAGCATTTGAACGTGTTTTTTTTCCGAAGTTGTGAGAATGTAAACTGGGTCATTCGGACGACGATGAGAAGATCAGGGTGAATAACAGGGTTAGATAAAGGTCAAGCCCTCCCTAGTGGCCATTTCCAGCTGCTCTTAACGGCTTCAAAGCCTCGGGGAGCCTCTACAACGCTGACTCGGGATCGGCTTTTCCTCTCAATGCTTTAATCGGTCTCGTTAGTTCGGCCAGATCGGCAGATCCAGGACTCGCACAGGAGGCGATTTCCGCCAGCGAGGCTTCAAAGTGCGCCCTCCATCCTGCGTGCTGCGTGGGTGAACCGATGTGCTGAAGCACTACCTTGAAGATTAGAGGATCAGGACTGCCGGTGATTCACACAGCCATGACTTCACACTGAGCTGGAGCTTAATCCCAACACACCGATTATAAACCGGGCTTCCTTGGGTTTTTACGGCAAGACACGACAAGTGAAAGGGAAACGTTATTGTAGAAGAATATACGAACAGATTCCACAGCCACAGGGAACACAGCTGATATTATACTCAGGTATATTCCTGTAGAAATCGTAGCGTATGTTTAAATGCGGCTGATCGGAGTTCCCTCAGACCCCGCGCTTATAAACGCTAATCAACTACAAACGCTCTCAAATTAAAACGTAGAGAAATCTGTCTGAAAGCACGGCGCTGTTGAGTTCTGGATCCTGATTGGTCAGAAGGTCCTGATTTGCTTTCGATAACAGCGGCTCTGACAGTAGCGCGGTTGGACATCGCAGCTTTATATCGACGCGCTCGTTCTAATACGTTACCGTTTCTATAGCAACAGCTCGTTCGCAGAGACTGGTACAGCGGACGCGCCGCGTAAACAGATTAAATCCGCGTGTTGTAACACTGTTAATCCCTACTTTCTCCTTTCTTTCCTTCGTCCCACCCTATCTGTCTTTGTCCTTTATTTACTTTTTTATATTCTTCACTCGTTTCTTCTTTCTCGCTTCCTTCTTTCCGAACTGTCGCAGGAACTTTTTCAAAAAATGAAAACCCCTACTTTTGTCGTTTTAAGTTTTGTTCTAAACTTAAAACTTTCGCTTTTTCACACATTTCTTCTTTCTTTCTTTCTTTCTTTCCTTTTCCCCTGGTGAAGTTTTCGGTAAAGAAGACGCTTATTTAATTAAGGTTTATGGAAGGAGTCTCCGGTGTTTTCCTCAGACACACGACGCACTGATTTTCTCAAATCCGTCCTGTCTCGAAGGTGGAAAACAGCTCCATTTTTTGTTCTACAGCTAGCTTTCTCACGTTCTGACGAGGCTCTGATGTTAGGTCTGGGTGCAGACTGGTTTACAGTACAGCGAGTCCCGAGAGAAACCTGCTAATGCTCACTGTGGAAAAGGGGAGTCTAGATTGGACGCCAGATCTCCCTCATCTTCCCACAGCAGAGAGCTATTAGTGGTTAGCGGTTAGCGGTTAGTCTTCATCTGCTTTTGTTTGTCAGGATACGCGTAATCTTAAAGTGCCATCAGAGCCGTTTGTACAAGGAAAGATATAGCTCACACACCTTGTGTAAAGTACACAGTTATAAGAGAATATATTTATACTGCACCTGTGTAACGGCCGAGAATTACAACAGATCAAGCAGGTGATTATTTGCCTGGTCATGTTCGTATAGAAATGTGTGTGTGTGTGTGGTGTAAATCAGGTGTGTGTGTGTGTGTGTGTGTGTGTGTGTATAACAGTGTACTGTACACACTACCTACTGCACTACATGCGATACAGAACACTGAGACGCGGGAGTTTATGTGTGTGTGTGTGTGTGTGTGTGTGTGTGTGTGTGTGTGTGTGTGTGTGTGTGTGTGTATATAACAGTGTACTGTACACTCTACCTACTGCACTACATGCGATACAGAACACTGAGACGCGGGAGTTTATGTGTGTGTGTGTGTGTGTGTGTGTGTGTGTGTGTGTGTGTGTGTGTGTATAACAGTGTACTGTACACTCTACCTACTGCACTACATGCGATACAGAACACTGAGACGCGGGAGTTTAGTTGAGACATTAATTACAGTATAATATGAATTGAGCGGCGCCTGCTTTTATTTTAATGTTATTTCATAAATGCTCCTTTTTTCACACAGTGCTATGTGATGGAAGACACACACACACACACACACACACACACACACTCCTGTTTTTAGGGACAGTGTTAAGGTGTGTGTGTCACACAGCTGTATCTTTACGGAGTACTACACTGATTGTGTGTGGAAGCGTGAGGAAGAGCACGGACGGTTCCGGAATGGTGGAGAGGATGAGGACTGGATGGATAATGAGATCAGTCGTCAGGACAGTGGGTTCAGGATGTACAGAGCTCTATGGGAGGTATAGGTACACACACATGTATACACACACACACACACACACACACACACACACACACTCTATCTGTACACGCTCTAATTAATATTCCTTTATTTAATATTCTTTTATTTAATATTACTTTATTTAATATTCCTTTATTTAATATTCTTTTATTTAATATTACTTTATTTAATATTCTTTTATTTAATATTCTTTTATTTAATATTTATTTATTTATTATTAGTTTATTTAATATTATTTTATTTAATATTATTTCATTTAATATTATTTTATTTAATATTCTTTTATTTAATATTCCTTTATTTAATATTCTTTTATTTAATATTCTTTTATTTAATATTCCTTTATTTAATATTCCTTAATTTAATATTATTTTATTTAATATTCCTTTATTTAATATTATTTTATTTAATATTATTTTATTTAATATTCCTTTATTTAATATTATTTTATTTAATATTATTTTATTTAATATTCTTTTATTTAATATTATTTTATTTAATATTCTTTTATTTAACAGACACAGGGCTTTAACAGTGCTGAGAGAGAGAGAGAGAGAGAGAGAGAGTGTGTGTGTGTGTGTGTGTGTGTGTGTGTGTGTGTGTGTGTGTGTGTGTGTGTGTGTGGTATAAACACAGTGACGGCTGGATTTATGTGTACTGTGTGAAAAACACACTTAATGTTGACTGTGCATAAACAGAGCAGCAGGGAAATCCCTCACACACGCACACACACTCTTACACACACACGCACGCACGCACGCACACACTCTTTTACACGCACACACACACTCTTACACACACACACACACACTCTTACACACACGTACACTGTTTTACACACACACACTTACACACGCACACACTCTTACACACGCACACACACACTCTTTTACACACACACATACACTGTTTTACACACACACACACACGCTTACACACGCACACACTCTTACACACGCACACACACTCTTTTACACACACACATACACTCTTACACACACGTACACTGTTTTACACACACACACACACGCTTACACACGCACACACTCTTACACACACACACACACACTCGTACACACACACACACACACACACACTTTGTTTCTCTTCTTTAATTCCTGTCATTCTTTCTTTTCTTTCTCTTCATCACTCCTCTCTTCTTTCTCCTCAAGTCCTTTCTCTCATCTTTCTGTCACTCATTTTTTCCTCTCTCTCTCTTTCTGTCCTCTTTGGCCCCCCCTCACTGTCCTCCCCTCTGTCTGCCCCCCCCCCCTCCTCTTTCTTCCCCCCTCTCTCTCTCTCTTTGAACCTTCTTTCTTTTTTTAATAACTACCTTTTCTTTCATTCAGAACAGCACATGACACTTGAGTTAGGCCTAAAAGTTAAATGAAATAAATGATATATAAAGACAAAATGAAATGTCCACGGTCTCTAGCCCGGGTTGCCAGATTGAAACCCCTTTTTTTTCACCCAGAAGATGTTTACAACACTTTGTGATTATGAACAATGAGGGAGAAGTACATTTATTCAAAGCTAACAGGTGATTAAAGCTCGCAGCTACCAGCTCAGCGCCGTGCGGCTCGGGGGCAGAGGGTAATGTGCTGTGTGCAGCGCTGAAAGGCGCCAAAGTGGAGAACAAAGGACAGCTTGACCACACACACACACACACACACACACACACACACACACGCACGCACACACACACACACACACAAACAGTGGTTCTTGAGTCAGTATCACATGCATCCTCAGAATCGGTTACATCATTCTCTGAATCTGTCCATTGTCAACTTTTGGGAGAATTTTTTCAGAGAGAGCGAGAGAGAGAGTGTGTGTGTGTGTGTGTGTATGCGTGAGTGTGTATGTGTTCTTTACAGAAAGAAAATAAAAAAACAAACAAACTGAGAAAAAAACAAAATATGAAAAGATAGAAGTTTTATTTGTCGAATACTGGATTTGTCTTGAGAGGTTTCGTTTTTTATTTAATATTCCTTTATTTAATATTATTTTATTTAATATTCCTTTATTTAATATTACTTTATTTAATATTCCTTTATTTAATATTCCTTTATTTAATATTATTTTATTTAATATTCCTTTATTTAATATTCCTTAATTTAATATTATTTTATTTAATATTCCTTTATTTAATATTATTTTATTTAATATTCCTTTATTTAATATTATTTTAAATAATATTTTCTTTTATTTAATATTCCTTTAATATTCTTTTATTTAATATTCCTTTATTTAATATTCCTTTATTTAATATTCCTTTATTTAATATTATTTTAAATAATATTTTCTTTTATTTAATATTCCTTTAATATTCTTTTATTTAATATTCTTTTATTTAATATTCCTTTATTTAATATTCCTTTATTTAATATTCCTTTATTTAATATTATTTTATTTAATATTATTTAATATTCTTTTATTTAATATTCTTTTATTTAATATTCCTTTATTTAATATTCTTTATTTAATATTCCTTTATTTAATATTCTTTTATTTAATATTCTTTTATTTAATATTCCTTTCTTTAATATTCCTTTATTTAATATTCTTTTATTTAATATTATTTTATTTAATATTCTTTTATTTATTATTTTTTTATTTAATATTCCTTTATTTAATATTATTTTATTTAATATTCTTTTATTTAATATTCCTTTATTATTTTATTTAATATTATTTTATTTAATATTATTTTATTTAATATTATTTTATTTAATAGTATTTTATTTAATATTATTTTATTTAATATTCCTTTATTAAATATTCCTTTATTTAATATTCTT
>NC_030428.2:27930000-27987500 GCF_001660625.3 Ictalurus punctatus
TGCGGCCAAAAATGCTCGTTTTTCACCGCGTCTTTTTTTCCGGAGTTTTGCGGAGGTTTTTGCGCTTTTTTTTTTTCTTTTTAAGTTCTTTTTGCAGGTACTCGAATTGGTGAAATCGCAATCGCAGGAAATTGTCTTTCGCACTGATGTCTGTTGGTAAACGAGACCTTTTCAGCTTCGGCCCGAATCTGCAGTGAATCTGCGGTCATTTTGAAAAATCACAAGCTCGTCCGAATACTGAGGCAAGGGCGGCCTTGTGGGCCTCGCCACACACCGTTAATGACGGAACAACCCGCTTTACGCCACACAGCCTTTTCCTCTGGCGTAGCTCGTGCTTGGAGGTCTGAAAGCTGTTCAGAAGGAGTGATTCATATTTTTTTGAGTTTTGGGACCATACATGCAGCTGCTTGCTTTGCTGCACTGTCCGCTCGAGCGTTTCCTACGAAGACGGGGTCTAATTTGTTAGTGCGTGCATCACATTTGCACACTGCAGTAGTTTTGGATAGTAGGACTGCGTCCAGCGGCTCAGAGACTAGTTTGTGGTGGGCTATGTGTGTTCCTGAACTCGTCAGGAAGTTCCTGTGTTTCCAAATTGTTCCAAGATCATGTACTACCCCCAAAGACATACCTACGGTCTGTGTCGATATTTACCGACTGTCCCTCGGCAGGTCTTCATGCCTCTACGAGGGCGTACAGTTCAGCTGCTGAAAGGTTTGAGGGGAGACTTCCTGACAGACCGTCTCGTGTGCGGTCACTACTGCGTATCCCACTCGATTTTGACCTGTCTCTGGGTCACGTGACGCTGACCCGTTCACAAAAAGGATCAGATCTGGGTGTTCCAATGGAGCATCCTTCAGGTCGACTCTAGGGGAGCAGAGTTCGTTAGTCAGTACAGCACAGTCATGTGGTTTTCCGTCTCCCTCTGTTGGAAGAAGAGTAGCGGGGTTACGGACAGTACATGGTTTTAGAGTGACGTTCGGCATGTCTAGTAGTATAGTGTTATGGCGCTGCCACCGCTGGGTGGACAGGTGTGAGGTTTTCTGTTCAACTAGGAGTAACAACACCTCATGTGGAACCAAGAGGATCAGTTCTGAGTAACCTACCAGGTCTCTGGATGCCACCACAGCTTTCTCACACGGGAAACTCTGCAGTGACTCAATCCAACTCACCTGAGAATGAGCTGTCCAACCTGTCGCATACGCCATCTTCTAGAATGGTATAGTTTAGAACGAAAGTTCTGCGATACGAACACATACCTAGGATAGAGAGAACTTGTTTCTTTGTCCGAGGCTTGGGAATCTTCTGGATTGCAGATACTCTTTCAGCGGAGGGATTCTTTCCCTTTGCAGAAATGTCATGACACAAGACCGCTTACAAATCTTCTACTAATCTCCATTCATCACGTTATTGGGGTTTTGGGTTGTTTTGTTTTTTTGCTCCTCTCACTGGAAGTATTGGAGTGCGCACTGACGAATCAGGACAGGGAACAATGACCCCTGCGTCCAGTAATGAGTTGAAATCTGGGCTAAATCCCGCAATAGCTTCTGATTTCAGAGGGTATTGAGATTGTCTGGGCCTAAAGTCAGATTTGGGATTTGAATGTTTTATAAACTCCCAGCGTCGGGCTGTACCACACGTTGAAGGTGGGTTCACGTTCCCAATCTGTAATTCTTTCACTCTCACATAATCTGACCCACGGTCCCCACGTTTCTACTGTTTGTTCTTTATTCTGGCTAATGAGACGTGAGGCGCTGCTTCTGGGGCAAAAAATACGCGCAACTGCGTGTCGCTCAATTTGACTGGACATGCACAAAATTGGTCACACCAATATAGGTACAGCTCTTCACTTCCTGGGGTATCCATAAACCATTCTTTCTCAAAATTGAACTCTCTTCCTTCGTGCACTTGCGCTGTGCAATGGCGTGCAGAGGACAGCATAAAATCAACACAGTCGTCCTTCATCTTATCATGTGCTGACGCCATCAGGCGAGCACAGGCTCTAGGCTTGTTATGCATGGACCACTGATAAACACAGAGCTCTGTTTCTCTAACAAACCGAGTTCCCAAAGATGAGTCGTCCGCAATTAATCATATAACCTACAGGTTCGATAGCGCAAACCTTAAGAATGTATAAGAGTTGACCTGTGAGGGCGAGTCCACATACAGCAATTTGGTAGGACTTACAGTTTCCTCTTCCCTTCTTTTTTTAAAAACAATTTCTATTTATTATTATTATTATTATTATTATTATTATTATTATTATATTTATTTATTTATTTTATCTCGCTAAAATTTACTTGTGCGTTAAATTTGCAGAATGTATCATGTACCGCTGATGTGATGGATTGAGTCAATGGGGCATGCCACTTGATGATAACCTGCCGCAAAAATGAAGTGCCGTACACTTACACTATGCACTGCGTACTCTTCCGTCTAGAGTGCGGATTTTAGAAAGGTAATCTCATCTCAAATATAACACTAGCGTTTATTTAACTAACCGGAAGTATAAGCCGCTTCCTAGGCGACGGCGCATGACGTCATACGCACGCTAGCATTAGCAGACACCCGAGTCACCGACGATGACTTTCTTCAGTTTACTTTCTGTCAGCGTTACCTTTCATTCCCAAAATGACCTCAGTCTCCATCAGACGGAGGAGAAATCGTCACGTGACTGAGGAAGAAAGTCCGCTAAGGCAGGGAGCATTTTATATGAAACACCGCGGAGATCAAACAGTGCTGTACGAGCACAAACTTATGTTTATATCCAGAATACTCCACTGTGTGTAAGGGGCAGGGGAAACTGGTGCGAGCTGCTTAAAAAGTTTAGTTTAATTTAAGTATATCGTGATTATATGCTGTATATTTTTACCGGTATTATCTCTCTCTCTATACATATACTCGTCTGAATATATCTTAATGTTGAAGCTGTGATCTAAGAAACACCAATCTCTCTGCCGTCGCAGTGGCGAAGTTCCTGGAACTTCTTATAAGAAATCGCTCCATGTGATACTTCTCTCAATGTAATACACGCATTTCTTATATCATTGACTCCCTTCCACAGAGACAGCAATTCACTATGACTTCATAATTCTAATCGTAATTCTAAATCAATGACTCCTTTCCATGCACACAGCAATACACTGTGACTTCATAAAATTCTAACTCTAAATTCGTGATGATTCCTACCAGTCAGTGGTGAGGCTTCATCGGTCTTTCGCTCTACACAACAAAGGGCAAACCGCCTTCGCGTCAACACGGACTTCAGGGTGAAACTTTTCCACGAGCGTCCTCCGGTTTGCTTGCTGTCTAGAAAAGCTGAATGACTCGCGCAGCCCAGCCAGGAGACGCCAAATTGTCGTGGAAATTAGACAACACTCGCAGACTCGTCCTCTGAAGGTAAAAAGGTTTATTACAGAAAGACGGTTAATACAGGATAGAATAAAGCAGGATAGAATAATGAGAGCGCTCTGAAGTGCTTGTGCTGAACCACTACTATAAATATATGAAACGCAGAGCATGACACACTTCTGTGTACCCATAAGAAGTGGTTTGAGGCAGTTCGAACAGGCTTTGTTTTAGGATCTTGGATGATGTTTAAACGAACCTTGATCAGAAGAACGCTTGTTTCTGTAAGCAGATCAACCTTCTGTACTGATCTCAGTGACATCACATGGCCTTCTTAGACGTTATCCTCACATGAACAGAACAAGAACAAAATTATTACAAAGTAAAAAGGAATAATTTCCCTCACATGTTCGACGCACGTGGATCAAAGACGGCTTCGGCTGACGTCACCCGAATCTGCAGAGAATCTGCTGTGAATTTGAAAAATCACACACTCCTCCGAATACTGTGACGTTTCTATGATTTTGCGATCGCAAAATCCTGGAGGTCCTGATGTGTCAGAAACGTCCCGTATAGTAGTGATATCATGTATTCTTTTATGCCTCAGAGATTATGGAATTAAATACCACTCTATTGGACATACAGTGAACTGTATAGGGGGTATAAATACTTTCACATACTCATTAGCATGTAGTGCACTTAGTTAGGGAACATACAGTATATAGTGCACTAGCTGAAGAGTTTGGAACACTTCCCTGAAAGGACACTACATAGACATTTATTTAGTGCACTTGCATAAAGGAATATGACTCTGAATAATAAATAGTGTCCTATTTGGTCATACAGTGCACTAGATAGGGTGTATACTCCTTTACATTATATACCCTACATAGTGCACTTGTGCAGGATGTACAGAGCGATTTGTAACTTAGCCGCTGCTCAACCGAGTTTAGCCTGAATGTTTTGTTTTGTAAACAATATGTAATGTATTTAATGCAAAAAAAAAAAAAAACACCTTCTGACGGCCTCCACCGAGCCTTCAATCGGCACTCCTCCTCCCTCTCCGCTGTCGTATAAAACACCACACATGTCTAAAATCACTCCCTTCACACGGCTCACACACTCCGGCCACTGGTCGGCCATGATGGCGGCTCGGGAGGCGCTTCTGCGCATGCGCCGGATCGAGCATTCTGGAAAACTGCGTTTTATTTAGCGTTAGCCTCTCAGAGACTACAGTTAGGGTGTAGGTCAGCAAAAGTCAACAATCTTTCTCAGTTAAAAAGTATGAAGCCAAAAGTAAACAAATAGACATACTCAAGTGTTAGGGAGTGAAAGGAAATCATTTTAACTATTACAAATGAACATTCCAATGACTCATTTTCTTCTCCAGTCAGTCAGTTAATCAATTAATTAATTAATTAATCAATCAATCAACCTATCTATCAATTTCATTTTGTGCTAACTCAGACAAACCTAGAATTTGGCTTACTGGTTAGCTAATGCTTAAGAAATGCTTACTAATGTTTAAAGACAAATTTAATAAATAAATAAATAAATAAATAAATAAATAAAAACACAACCGGGCAAGAAACAGAAGAAAAAAAGACATCTGTTATGTGAAATAGCTTATTCAGGACAGGACTAAGTAAAAAAACAACATGGGATTTTTATGATCCCTCTTATTTTATTAACAGTATTCAGATTTAGCAGATTCTGCAAGGGGTATACAAACTTTTAGTCACAACTGTATATATAACTATTAATAAAAGCTATTCATCCTGACTAATCAAATATGAGACAAATGGAGTATATTCATTTATAGCAGTCATGATCTGATGCTTCTAACTACAGAAACCCAAACTATTTACACAGTTTTAAAAAGTAAAAATATTTTTTTAAATATATATATATTTTTCTATATTAATGATTTGTATATTTAATGGTAAATGATGACTAATGTTAAGTAATGTTGAATTGACAAATGCTAAACCAGTGGCTCTGTTGTTAGCGACATTAGATTCACAGCTTTAGAACAAAATGTAATGAAAACTTGTGCACTTTTCAAATGACTAGTTTTTCACTCCACTGCAAGAATGTATTACACAGTAAACACACTTTGACTGTAGAGTTAGCAGAACAGGGACTGGGTCACACTTTGTTAATGTAGTCACTATACAGTTTGCCTCTCAGGTATGGAGTGAGCATGCAGACCAGAATCATGCAACAGTTTCACTGTAGGCAAAATAAACTGGCTTCATGCTTTGATTAATGTAGCACATTAATCTTGTTCTAACGCATTATCGTTTCTATAGTAACAGCTCATTCACAGGGACGTGTACTGTACGGCAGACGCTAAACACGGACGCTCTGCTAATACTAAACAGATTTAAAAATGTGGAATCGTTGATCAGTGAGAAGATTTTTTATACCTGTATAATTGTCCCCCTGCTGAAAAAAACAATAGAAACCCCCATAGAATTTGTAATGCTTTTAATTTACATTTACATTTATTCACTTAGCGGACGCTTTTATCCAAAGCGACTTACAAATGAGAAAAATACAAGCAAAGCGATATATCAAGCAGAGAACAAGTAGTGCTACCGTACAACATCCATTAATTGAGTTCCAGCAGAAGCAAAGTGTGCAGAGTAGAGGTGTAAGTGCAATTTTTAAAATTTTTTTATTATTATTATGAGTTGGTTAGGTGTTGACGGAAGAGGTGGGTCTTTAGCTGTTTTTTGAAGATGGCGAGAGATTCTGTGGTCCGGATTGAGATCGGAAGTGCATTCTACCACTGAGGAACAGTTAGTGTGAAGGTTCTGGAAAGGGACCTTGCGCCACGCTGAGTTGGAACTGCTAAACGTCGGTCGCTAATCGATCGCAGATTGCGAGAGGGAACGTAGGCCTTCAGGAGAGAGTTGAGGTAGGGGGCGCTGTTCCTGACAAGATCTTGTAGGTGAGCATCAAGGCCTTGAACTTGATGCGGGCCGCTACAGGAAGCCAGTGGAGGGAGATGAAGAGGGGTGTGACGTGGGTTCTCTTGGGCTGGTTGAAGACGAGGCGCGCCGCAGCATTCTGAATCATCTCAAGGGGTTTGATGGAGCTGCCGGGAGACTGGGTGGCCTTTAACGGTTATAATGGGAATTATAAGGATTTTAATGGAAACTGTAACGGCCCACGTGGGTCTCTACTGTTAATTTGTTGCCTTCTATCGGTTGCATTTTATGTCTAGTGGATCTATCCGGCCTACATACCGCATGGAATGATGGCACTTGGGCGGTCCGCTCCTGTTTGCCAGATTTGGGCCATAAGCAAGCCATAGCAATGCTGCATGTGCGACATTTTTGCCAAAGGTGGCCCCCATTTGTTTTGTGATATTTGGGCCATATTCACTATTTACTACCACATGGGTCACATCCACATCACACATTGACGTGAGCACCGCATCTTTGCCTAAAAAGGCCCACTTGTGATTTGGGATATTTGGGCCATATTTGCTATTTTACATAGTTCATATCCATCCAAAAGAAGGACAGAAATGCCGCATCACTGCCTGAAGTGGCCCACATCCGGATGCTGTCTGGGAACGTACCAGAATAAGCGTATTTCATTCACATTACAGCCGGAACTACTTTCCGCGCCGTGCTGTTATACAAAAATAACAAATGCTTTATAACCAAGCAGACTCAAGCACTGAATGGAAGGGTTACACTCAAAATGGCAGCTAACCAGCGGCCATTTTCAAACCTGCTTCTTCTTCTTTGACGTGTATATATATATAATTAAATGTAAGGATGATGTGCACATATTACAGCACTGCTATGTCAACGTGACACAAAGAAAATCTGGTAAAAACAAACAAAGAAACACTGAAGTCGTTTAACTTCATATGGAAACTATAGAGTAGTGAAGCCCCGCCCCCTCCTCCTCCCTCCTCCCTCCTCATTTTCTCTGCAGTCGCAAAACTCTCTCCCTCTTGCGTCATGCGACCCACGTGACTCGCTCTGGGGGGGCCTCCCCCACCCAACGACTCGGCAGTGCGCATGCGCAGAAACAGGCGGCTGGAACATTACGCAGGTTGACGTCTCTTTCCCGGTGTAAGCGGATCACGTTAATAAAAGGTAAATTACCCCAAAGTGTTTTTATTCCGTTCCGGAGTTGATCTTAATGTTAATCGTGTTAAAATGAGGTTCGTAAACAAATCCGTAAAGTGAGATATTTAAGACGTATGCCGTGATGATGGCGCGGCTGCCCGCATGGACCTGCTGCTCCATCAGCCCCAGCATCACTCACATAATGCTTTAAATCACGTCTTTTATATGTTTTCAAAGATTTATCTCTGATTAATCAGTGTAGACGCGTTGCAGTTTGATTCTGAAGGGATCAGCTGCATCCCAGAGTAAAGAAAAACCAAATAAAACTGAGCTTATACTTAATAACGTGCAGAATGAAACATCTGTAACACCTGGATGTAAATATTAATGAACATATGTATGTTTTCTTTCTTTTTTTCTTTTTTTTTTTGCAATGTGACCTGCTTTATTACCCACTCATACGTTAAAGGTTATTAAAGGTCAGACAATCAGACAGCTTTGTACTGTATGATGCAGAATAAACGAACAGCTCGTGCAGGGTTTATAATATATTCAACTAAAGTCGTTTTTTTTTTTGACTCACAGGGAAAGTTCGAGCAGTGCTGCCGACTCATATCAGGGTAAAATAATTCATGCATGCTCAAAAAAAATCGGCGGGCGACATCGCAGACGTATTTGTATATGTTCGTGGAATGATCAGGGTCCAAAAAGTTTTGCCTAAAAACTATGAATGTTTTTTGTTGTTGTTTATGAAGACGCTCCGTGTCGTGTCGTGCCAGAAAATAATCCGATTTTAATATTCAGCTTTACTGTGCAAGCTTTGGTGAAAGAGTTTCCATGCCTCGTTGAATCTTTAAATCTCTCACGGTTAGTTTTGAACCCTACTCATCATTTGGGGCACATATTGGATTTGGTGATCTCACACGGGGGTTTTACCCGTAATAAATCTGACCTTTCAGACCATTTGCCGATCGTGTTTGGACGTATCTGTCGTTCTTCAACCTCCAATTACTCTCAGAACCTCCGTCGGCTCCTTTATTATGCGGTGTGCCTCAAGGGTCCATTTTAAGCCCCCCCCTTTTTTTTTTTTGAACCTTTTTTCACTTTATATGCTCCCCTTAGGTGCTATTTTGAAGAAATATAAGATGTGTGTGTGTATATATATATATATATATATATATATATATATATATGTATATATAAAAAATATCAGCCTCCCATGCATGAAAACTTAAAGTGATAGTACTCTAAAACGTAAAAGTTAGGTTTTAGAGAAAACAGTAGGAGTCCTACTGTCAGAGCTGCTGTTCTAGAGAATCAGCCTTCTTAGAAATGTGCCTGTGACGCAACCATGTAAACAGTATACCCACCTACACACACACACACACACACACACACACACATACAGGGAGGAAAAATTTCACAGCCAAACTGAGATTGTGTAAACAGGTGTCCAGCTCAGTTCATCGAGTGTATTCTGCTTGCCCTTAGTTCACCTTGCAGTCACTGTAACACGGTCACGTTTCTACACGGGCTCTTCTAAAAAACAGTATGAGGAAGACTAAAACTTTATCATTTTCAACAAAAATGTAGCTGTGGCGTTCCACAAGGTTCTGTTTTAGGACCGCTCCGTTTCTTCCTGTACACACGCCTTCTGAGCACAAATTGCTAAAAAAAAAAAGAAAGGAGTCAGAACACACGGTGCCTCACAGTTTGCTGAGTATGGAGCTGCGTAGCTGCAGAGCGGTCAGAACACCCATGTTGACCTCGGTACACCACTGCAAGCTCCTACAATGTGCACGTGTACCAGGATGCACTATGTGAAGGAGGCGAGCCGGCGGAGGCGGTGTGATGCTCTGGGCGATGTTCTGCTGGGAAACCTCGGGTCCTGCATTCATGTGGTGTTACTTTGACACGTAGCACCGACCTAAACACTGTCGCAGACCGGGTACACCTCTTCATGGTGACGGTGTTCCCTGATATCAGTGTCCTCTTTCAGCAGGGTGACGCTCCCTGACACACCGCACACACTGTTCAGGAACGGTTTGAAGAACAATTCCCCAGATCTCGATCCGATCCAGCGTCTGCGAGACGTCCCGGACGAACAAGTCCGATCCACAGAGTCTCGACCTCACAACTTACAGGACTTAAAGGATCTGCCTCCGACGTCTCGGTCCCAGACACCACAGCACACCTTCAGAGGTCTCGTGGAGTCCGGGCCTCGACGGGTCCGAGCTGTTCTGGTGGGACAACAGGAGGAGGACCTACACGATATTTATATTCCACCTAAAGGAATGAAAATGTGTGAAGTTATGATACGATGATGTAATAAATCACGTCTGGTTAGAAGCGTTGTAACGTTTGAAAAAACATTAGAAACATAGTCGTGTGTTTTATAATAATGCTGTCGTAGAGCCCTCGGGGTGTGTGATTAATGGTGTGTGTAAGTATGTAGAGGGAAAAAAAGTTGTGTAATCAGCTTATTAGTTCCGTGTTTATCCACCTGACTAAACCTGTAAGCATTTAAAGCTGCTTTGAGCGATCAGGACACGCCCTAGATTTGCCTCGCTGACAGATCAGATGTTTCTCAGGTCTCTGTGCGTGTGTGTGTGTGTGTGTGTCTTTATTTAGCCGTTGGCCGTGTGACAGTGGGTGTGTGATGGTCTGTGCCGTCTCGGCCTATCAGCTTTCAGCTTAACGAGGAAATCGAGGTCACTGTGTGTGCGTATGTGTGTGTGGGTGTGTGTTAACATTCATCTCCGCAAGTGATTCTTTCTGCACATGGGCCTTCTTGGAAATATGACATTGATCTGTTAACTTTTTATATTCCCGCATCGACATGAATGCATGATGATTATTTATCTCAGTTATGCGGACAGTTTAGAATTTATGCGCATATTTATATTATTATTCAGGATCGTTTTGCATATCGATATTCGTACTTATTAACTGAATAAAACAAAACAAAATATGCATGCAAATCGTTTTATGTTGCTTTTAAGGGCCTAATGGGGGGGGGTCTGTGTGACAGTTTAACGTTGGATTAAACGTGCGTTAAATTCTGCATGTTTGATTGACTTTTATTCGTATAATGTGCTTTAATTCTCAGAGATTTACAGGAAGTGTAAAGGCACAAAGACTTTCGTCGCATTGATGTGTCCTTCACGCTGTGACCTGATCTTACATCAGACGCGGTGTATAATTAAACTCGGCTGTAAATCTTTCAGTGACACGCAGTGTGTGTGTGTGTGTGTGTGTAGGGGGGATTAGTAAACGATGGGTCGATTATCGTGTGCCGCTCGGTAAAGCCCTTATTGTTTGTGGTTGTGAAAGAGAGCTGCTGATGTCGAAACATTATACAGTGATTTACAAACACGACCCGAGCTGAACTCAGTCTTTTCATTTCTCTTGTTTAAACATCTGTGATTTCGCAGGAATCATTACAGCGTACTCCACACTGTCGTCCTCCCCCATGCACTCACAGGCTTCACTACAAAAGCTACTTCACTATGTCTGCTGGGAAAGTTTCTGGTATTCAGAGTCGTGTTACACACACTTGCTGAAGCTCAACGTATGATATACGTATGATTTAATGGGCGTATGATATATTTGAATATATTTTGATACATAAAAATAAACCCCAAAAGTATATATATATATATATATATATAATATTTAAACATTTAAAAACGTTCCCACAAACTTCCTGCAATTATGCCACAGACCACTAGGGGTCCCGGTTTTTTTTTCTTTTTTGTGTGTGTGTGTGTGCATTTTTAATGATTTTTTTTTTTAGTTTTATTTTACATTTCTATCTCTTGACCCAAGTGTTTTTTTGCGCTCTGCAAAGTATTGGCACCCCAGACTGTGTTTTGGCTTGGATGTCGCCGTTAAAGCAAATTCGCTCTGTCTCAAAGTCAGTAGTCATGATTTTCGAAATCTTGACTCGATCACACACACACACACACACACACACACACACACACACACACACACACACAGTGTCTGGGTTTGTTCAGTGGAAAATAATCACCTTTGGCTTTTAATGGATGTAATATTTTTAAAATAACGTTAACGTATTACGATTAAACTGACAGTGCTTCTGAAAACCTGCACGTGCTCTCTCTGTACACAGGTATCGCAATGAAGTGCATGCTGACTCACCTGACCCGCTGGGCCACGCCCACTCTGAGCCGCGCCGCACATTCTGGGATGCGCTCGTCCTCGACGGTGGCGTCTTGTACGAAACGCGACGAGGTCGCGCTCTCATCCGAGGACATTTTCTCTCGAGAGGAGCGGTACGGAGCTCACAACTACCACCCGCTACCCGTCGCCCTGCACAGAGGAGAGGGTGAGACACGCCCACACGCTCAAATATGCAAATAATTAAAAAAAAAAATTGCTGTAGAAAGTTTGTAAAGATCGAGAACGACAAACAGGTTCATGTAAATTTACTTTAATGCTCTCATTAATGATCTTATTTATATATATATATCAGTTGTGTCATTACCTGGATGATTTTTTTGGTGATCCTCTGCATATTTGACCCCTTGCCAACAGTGCCTAACAATTTACACCGATCATCCTGTTCAAAAGTTTACACCCCCCTAGATCTTAATATATCCTGTTGCCTTCCTGAGCATCAGTGAATGTTTGCACCTTTTGTAATATTCGGGTACGAGTCCCTCAGTTCTCCTCATATCATACAGTCACTGTTTGAAAGAGCTCAAATATACAGAAGATGCCGGAAAAGTAAAGAACGTGCAGGACCTGGAGGATTTTTCTGAAGAACAGTGGGCCGTTTAACTGCTCGGGACAAACAAGGGACTCGTGAAGAACTCTCACAGAACGTAAACACGTCACGTCGTAAACTTTTAAACAGGGTAGTTTTTATAAATCCAGCTATTATCTTGTCTTGTGGACTGTATGTAAACATCTGTGATGTGAAATAGTTTATTCAGGACGGGACTAAATAAACAACAACATGGGATTTTTATCGTCCGTCTTATTTTGGTAACAGTATTACGGTTTAACAGATTCTGCAAGGGGTGTGCAAACTTTTGAGCACAACTGTATATATATGTATTTCAAATTGACTGTCCGTGAGGGTTAAATATCTAATCTAAATTGTCTGTATTGGACGGCCAGATTATTATATTATAACCTTATCACGTGCTCTCGGATGTAATGTTTTGGTTTGGTGACGTTTTCTTAAAGTAACGAGACGCTTATTTATCATTTACGGAAGGAAGGAGTCTCCAGTGTCAGTGGTGAAGGTGTAGCTGTAAGTTTTCTCGCATCTTCAGGACTGAGGAGTTTATGCTTTCATTCTTTACATGACTTTTAGTTCCTGTTTGTTTGTTTGTTTGTTGTTGTTGTTGTTGTTGTTTTAGGGGAAGTGTAGACGTTAGAGAGAACATGTGCATGTTAAAGTACACAGGGACTGATTATTTATCCGATAAGTCAGCACTGTCTCACCTCCTCAGTGATTACATCATCGTACACTCTGGGTATTTACATATATGTGTGTGTTTTTTTCAGGCGTTCACGTGTGGGACGTCGAGGGGCGTCGGTATTATGACTTCCTCAGTGCGTACAGTGCCGTAAATCAGGGTCACTGCCACCCAAAAATCGTGGCTGCTCTGACCGGACAGGCCTCCAGACTCGCGCTGACCTCCAGAGCCTTCTACAACGACGTGCTGGGGGAGTACGAGGAGTACATCACCTCTCTGTTCGGCTACAGCAAAGTCCTGCCCATGAACACAGGTCTCTCTCTCACACACACACACACACACAAACACATGGGACACCCATGTGTCACACACACAAACAACGGGAATGGGGAGGAAAGGGAATGGGGAGGAAAGGGAATGGGGAGGATAGGGAATGGGGAGGAAAGGGAATGGGGAGGATAGGGAATGGGGAGGATAGGGAATGGGGAGGAACGGGAATGGGGAGGAACGGGAATGGGGAGGAAAGGGAATGGGGAGGATAGGGAATGGGGAGGAATGGGAATGGGGAGGAAAGGGAATGGGGAGGAATGGGAATGGGGAAGAATGGGAATGTGGAGGAAAGGGAATGGGGAAGAATGGGAATGTGGAGGAAAGGGAATGTGGAGGAAAGGGAATGGGGAAGAACGGGAATGTGGAGGAAAGGGAATGGGGAGGATAGGGAATGTGGAGGAAAGGGAATGTGGAGGAAAGGGAATGGGGAGGAATGGGATTGGGGAAGAATGGGAATGTGGAGGAAAGGGAATGTGGAGGAAAGGGAATGGGGAGGAAAGGGAATGGGGAGGATAGGGAATGGGGAGGAAAGGGAATGTGGAGGAACGGGAATGGGGAGGATAGGGAATGGGGAGGAAAGGGAATGTGGAGGAAAGGGAATGGGGAGGAAAGGGAATGTGCAGGAAAGGGAATGGGGAGGAATGGGATTGGGGAAGAATGGGAATGTGGAGGAAAGGGAATGGGGAAGAATGGGAATGTGGAGGAAAGGGAATGTGGAGGAAAGGGAATGGGGAAGAACGGGAATGTGGAGGAAAGGGAATGGGGAGGAAAGGGAATGGGGAGGAAAGGGAATGTGGAGGAATGGGAATGGGGAGGATAGGGAATGGGGAGGAAAGGGAATGGGGAGGAAAGGGAATGGGGAGGAACGGGAATGGGGAGGATAGGGAATGGGGAGGAAAGGGAATGGGGAGGAATGGGAATGGGGAGGATAGGGAATGGGGAGGAATGGGAATGGGAAGGAAAGGGAATGGGGAGGAATGGGAATGGGGAGGATAGGGAATGTGGAGGAATGGGAATGGGGAGGATAGGGAATGGGGAGGATAGGGAATGTGGAGGAAAGGGAATGGGGAGGAATGGGAATGGGGAGGATAGGGAATGGGGAGGATAGGGAATGGGGAGGATAGGGAATGGGGAGGAATGGGAATGGGAAGGATAGGGAATGTGGAGGAAAGGGAATGGGGAGGAATGGGAATGGGGAAGAATGGGAATGTGGAGGAAAGGGAATGGGGAGGAAAGGGAATGGGGAGGTAAGGGAATGTGGAGGAACGGGAATGGGGAGGATAGGGAATGGGGAGGATAGGGAATGTGGAGGAAAGGGAATGGGGAGGAATGGGAATGGGGAGGAATGGGAATGGGGAGGATAGGGAATGGGGAGGAAAGGGAATGGGGAGGAAAGGGAATGGGGAGGAACGGGAATGGGGAGGATAGGGAATGGGGAGGAACGGGAATGGGGAGGATAGGGAATGTGGAGGAAAGGGAATGGGGAGGAATGGGAATGGGGAGGATAGGGAATGGGGAGGAATGGGAAGGATAGGGAATGTGGAGGAAAGGGAATGGGGAGGAATGGGAATGGGGAGGAATGGGAATGGGGAGGAATGGGAATGGGGAGGATAGTTGGGAAAGGGGAGTGTCAGGAATGAAAGTGACAGGAAAGTAAAGGACATGAAGGAATGGGACAGGGAGGGGGAGACAGGGAGGGGGAGACAGGGAGGGGGAGACAGGGAGGGAGGGGAAGACAGGGAGGGGGAGACAGGGAGGGGGAGACAGGGAGGGGGAGACAGGGAGGGGGAGGAAGATGGGATGAAAAATGAGGTAAATGGTTGAGAAATGTGAAAACAGAAAAGTGAACAGGAAACTCGGCTGTTAACATTAAGGCATTTTATGTTTGGAAGTAAATAAATATGGCTGTGGCCTGATACTCGGGGTTCAGGTGTGGTGTCAGACAGCACCATGACTCAGCACTAATCTCCGCTGTGTTCACTGTCCAATGACGAGCTCCTGCACATAAACACACGCTACACACACGTTAGTCCTGTTCTGCAGGCACACATCTGCCCGTCTGCTGCACCCGACTCTCCTCACCTTCCCCAGATATGTGTGTGTGGTAGAGGTTTAGCCAGGAACATGTCCATCAGCAGATCAGCAGATGATGAATGTGTTGTGTAACGCTGGAACGAATCTTCCTCTTTGTCTCCCCTGCGCTGAATCACAAAGGCGTCGAAGGCGGAGAGACGGCGTGCAAACTGGCACGCAAATGGGCTTACTGCGTGAAAGGCGTTCCCCAGTACCAGGCCAAGATCGTCTTCGCAGGTGAGTCCATATCTCTGATAGCGACAGGTCCGATCCTGACTGTCCGATCAAAACCCTACAGTCATATCGACAGTGTACTGGGGTATAAGGGGAATAAAACAGTATCGGATGTGCCGGTGTAGGAAAGTGATCACTGTCAGACGTCTCAGTGTCTTCCTTTTAGTGTACATTAAAATAAATAAATAAAGTAAATAAAAACATTATGAATTAATAAATAACAAGTAAGTAAATAAATAAATAACAAATAAGTAAATAATATCTCATCGTAAATCATAAATAAATAATAATGAATAAATAATTAATTCCTGTGCGCTCGTGTTAAATAAATAATAATGATTATGATTAAATAAATAATAATGATGACTATGCAAAATAAATAATAACTAATAATAATAATAACAATAATGAAGAAACAATAATATAAATAACAATAATAAAAAGTAAATAAATAATAACTAACTAAACAATAATAAATAAATAAATACACACCAATAAATAATAAGATAAATAATAAATTAATGTCCACTTTATAAATAAGTAATAAATAATAATAAATACATAATATAAATAATAATAAATAAATAATAGAATAAATAGTACATTCCTGTGCACTTGTGATAAAGAAATATATAATAACTACTGCTAATATTAATAATATTAAGTAGTAATAAAAAATAATCATTTAAATAAATAAGACACATGAATTAAATCAATAATAATAAATAATAATAAATTCCTGTGCACTTGTGAGACATGACGTCAGAGGAATAAAGTTTACAGTAAATGTATATAAAATGAAATAAAGTTCTGTCACAAATCGTGGGTGAGCCAGAAGCAGGTGCAGATAATAACATTTATTGAAACAAAGACACGAACACAACTTGGCAGAATGCTGTGACAAAACTAAACATAAACTAACAAGATGAAGAAACATGGAACACAGCGTCTAAGACAACGAAAGACAAGCACATAGTGCAGACCAGGACTATATATACACGAGTGCTCATTAACCAAAATGTGAATCAGGTGCAGGTGGTCATGTGACAACTAGAGCAGTGCAGTGGCTGATGGGAAGTGGAGTCCAGAGTTTCTTGATACGTGACAAGATCAGTGTAATAGTGGCGTGCAGTTCAGTGAAGTATTCACAGTCAACGAGGAGATGGGTAAAAACATGCACGTAATAAAGTACGCAATCGATGCAAGTACAAGTTAGAAAACTAAATGTAATTAAATGAACAAATATTAACAGCGTTAAAGTAATCTAACCGGTTATGATTAATAAAAAACAGTATGAACACCAATTATTTTATTTATTAACCTTATATAATTCTTATCGTCTTTTATATCCGTCTGGATCGTTAAATATCTTTCTACAAACATTATATTTTGGAGATTTTATTACTAGTCCATTTTCCAGGGTTGAATGTGATTATCAGTGGTGTGTGCGCGTGTGTGTGTGTGTGTGTGTGTGAGTGTGAGAGAGAGAGACAGTGAGAGAGAGAGATCTGTGTCAGGACGTTGTGGAAGATTCTGCGTGTATTAATCCGTGTGTTTTATGTATAGAGGGGAATTTCTGGGGTCGTACGATGGCGGCCATTTCCAGCTCCAACGACCCCAGCAGCTACGAGGGGTTCGGCCCGTTCATGCCCGGGTTCGAGCTCGTGCCCTACAACGACATCCCGGCTCTGGAGGTAACACACCACTCACACTTCTTCTAGCATTATATACATTTACATCTTATATATATATAAATAAAAATATATATGTGTGTGTGTGTGTGTGTGTGTGTGTAGAAAGCCTTTCAGGACCCTAATGTTGCTGCCTTCATGGTGGAGCCCATTCAAGGTGAAGCAGGTGTTGTGGTACCTGACGCAGGTTACCTGTGCAAAGTGCGCGAGCTGTGCACCAAATACAACGTGAGTAATGTGTGTGTGTGTGTGTGTGTGTCTGTGTGTGTGTGTGTGTGTGGGGGGGGGGGGGGGGGGGGGTTATGGGGCTATAAGTTAAATGTATAAATATATTTCCATAACGTTATATCATGATCTGATTTATTTTTTTTTGCATTCCAGTCCGGTGTGTGTTTGAGTTGTACTACCAAGTGTGTGTGTGTGTGTGTGTGTGTGTGTGTTACAGGTTCTGTTTATCGCTGATGAGGTACAGACGGGTTTGGCTCGGACAGGACGCAGGTTGGCTGTAGATCACGAGGAAGTGCGGCCGGACCTGGTGGTGCTGGGAAAAGCTCTGTCTGGAGGGATGTATCCTGTGAGTACACACACAAACACACACACACACACACACACACAGTGAGAGTTGTAAATGCCGTTAAACCGTAAGTAGCGGGTGATGAGCAGGAACGTTGAGATCTTTAAAGCGGAGGGATGTGAAAGCATGTCCACGTCCTCACAGTCGCTGTGAATCCAAACAAGTCTTGCGTAATATGAGACACTAGAACGGTGTACAGCGCTGGTCTGAAAGGAAATCCACGCATTACCACGGGCAGGTCTCACCACATGACGCAGGAAGCAGGAAGTGAGTTCCCTGCTAATGTTTCTGGTGAGAACTTGTTTGGTATTTTGTGTTCTGTTTTTATTTCCATTGAATTTTCTCCACACACACGGGGCGCACGGTGGCTTAGTGGTCAGCGCGTTCGCCTCACACCTCCAGGGTCGGGGTTCGATTCCCACCGTGGCCCTGTGTGTGTGGAGTGTGCATGTTCTCCCCGTGCTGCGGGGGTTTCCTCCGGGTACTCCGGTTTCCTCCCCCAGTCCAAACACATGCATGGTAGGCTGATCGGCGTGTCTAAAGTGTCCGTAGTGTATGAATGTGTGTGTGAGTGTGTGTGATTGTGCCCTGTGATGTATTGGCACCCTGTCCAGGGTGTACCCCGCCTCGTGCCCCATGCTCCCTGGGATAGACTCCAGGTTCCCCGTGACACTAAAAGGGAATAAGTGGTTGAAGATGGATGGATGGATTTTTTTTTAGAAATGAAGCCGGTTTTCCCCCCAAGTGTTCGTGGTTTTTATGTATAAGTAGCTGGAGAAAGTTAGTAAAAGCTCATTTATTCCTGCAGTAGTGAGTGACGTGTGTGTGTGTGTGTGTGTCAGGTGTCTGCGGTGCTGTGTGATGATGAGGTGATGTTGACGATTAAACCAGGTGAGCACGGCTCCACCTACGGAGGAAACCCGCTGGCCTGCAGAGTCGCCATCTCCGCCCTACAGGTCTGTGTTCACTCTCTATACATCCACCCAGTGCAGACATACTGTACACCCCTCCATCCATCTGTACATCCATCCATCCATCCATCCGTCCATCTCACTCACTCGTCCATCTACCAGTCCGTTCATCTGTCTACCTGTTCACAGCATTTATCCATCTGTTTTTAGCCATCTTTTTACACCTACCCATACATTCATCCATCCATCCATCCATCCATCCCATTCTATTCCACCCATCTGTAGAATTCAGTTATCCATTCATATACCATCCATACGGAGAATCCATCCATCCATCTACACACCATCCATCCATCCATCCATCTACACACCATCCATCCATCCATCCATCCATCTACACACCATCCATACAGGGAACCCATCCATCCATCCATGCATCCACCAATGCAGAGAACCCATCCATCCATCCATCCATCTACACACCATCCATCCATCCATCCATCTACACACCATCTATACAGGGAACCCATCCATCCATCCATCCATCCACCAATGCAGAGAACCCATCCATCCATCCATCTACACACCATCCATACAGGGAACCCATCCATCCATCCATCCATCCATCTACCAATGCAGAGAACCCATCCATCCATCTATCCATCTACACACCATCCATGCAGAGAACCCATCCATCCATCCATCCATCCACCAATGCAGAGAACCCATCCATCCATCCATCTACACACCATCCATACAGGGAACCCATCCATCCATCCATCCATCTACACACCATCCATGCAGAGAACCCATCCATCCATCCATCCATCTACCAATGCAGAGAACCCATCCATCCATCCATCCATCTACCAATGCAGGGAACCCATCCATCCATCCATCCATCTACACACCATCCATGCAGGGAACCCATCCATCCATCCATCCATCCATCCATCCATCCATCCCATCCTGTTCACCCATCCATAAAATCCAGTCATATATCAATGCATCTATGCAGAGAACCCATTCCATCCATCCATCCATCCATCTATAGGCCCACCATCATCTATCCACTAATCATCCCTTCACACACACACACACACACACACACACACACACACACACACACATACACATAAATCTGTGCATAGAAACCATCCATCCTCTCATCCCATTATAATGACCCATCTGATTAATTGATTAATAATGGTGTGTGTGTGTGTGTGTGTGTGTGTGTGTGTGTGTGTGTATGTGTATATTCTGATCTGATCAGGTCATGGAGGAGGAGAAGCTGGCAGAGAACGCAGCAGAAATGGGGAAGATTTTGAGGGCGGAGCTTAACAAGCTTCCCAAAGAGATTGTAACAAAGGTGCGAGGGAAAGGCCTCCTCAACGCCATCGTCATCAAGGAGACTAAAGGTATATACACACACACACACACACACACACACACACACACACACACACACACATATCATTATGCATCTCATATGGTCCAATCACAACAGCTTCATTTAAATATGCAAATCCTGACTTTCTCATATTTTGTGTTTATTGTTATAAGACTTGACACTGAAACTCGTATTTACTTTTCAGATTACAACGCCTGGCGAGTGTGCCTGCGTCTCCGCGACAACGGCCTATTAGCCAAACCCACTCACGGTCACATCATCAGGCTGGCCCCGCCCCTCATCATCAAGGAAGACGAGATCCGGGAGTGCGCTGAAATCATCCAGGGAACCGTCTTGTCCTTTTAAAAGGCTCTCGATCATCAGTAACACTTACACTTTAATCTAAACCTCTCGACTCCACACGCACACACGACGAGTGTTTGAAAGGCTGTATGTTTGTTAGAGAAGAGGTGAAAGCTAGGAGTGTCTAGGGAAGGCTTGTTTATTTTAGGCTAAGCCTAGTTCTGGCCTCAGACTCTCTAAATTACAAATGAACGTGCTTAGTCTAGGACTAATATGAGAGAGAGAGAGAAAATAATTTTGTTTTAGTGAGCTTTAAAATGTGCATTTTATATATATATATATATATGAAGATTAATTAGGATAGCTTGGGATAGCAGGAGTTTGAAGGGTTACATTTGTGTGTGTGTGTGTGTGTGTGTGCGTGCGTGTTTTGCTCAGTTGTGATAAAGTAGATCAACAGTTTCACTAAATTACATATTATGTTTCATATTATAACTAATATATAAAACTAACAACTAACACAAGCTTCTAGCCGGCAGTTCAGCGTCCTAAACTAGCGCCTGTAAGCTCGTATGACTTGACCTGTATCTCCGGAACAAAAGAGGAAAACTTCGGATGCTCAAACATGTCATTTCCCATTGAACCGAACTGTACTGTATTGAAAGACTAGGTTTAACTCAAGACAGGGTTCAGTTTAGTCTAAAACAAGCTCGTATGGGTTTTGCCGAGAACTGCGTTAGAACCGTATCCGTTTTCCGTATACGTTTTACACATACGTTTATTTAACGCATGCGCATACCGTATACGCTTTACGAACACAAAGCTGACGACGCTCTCCGTTAAAACGAAAACAGTTACCTGAACACACCTGTGTTAACACACCAGGTGCAATGGCACCATGTCACGTTCGTCAGCTGTAAAACATTCCACACGTGGAGTACCGTTATATCTGTTAGGCGAGCTGGGATCACATCCAAACATAACACACTCAACCCCGAAGAGAACATAACGTTCCCGTGTTTAAAGTCTGATCTGAAGTTTAGTTCATCAGTTATTCAGAAACGAAACTGCTTCGTCATCAGTTAGCTTTGTACCTCCTTTATAACGAGATAAAGAAATGGTTCGGATCTACGCTACACTCTCTTTTACCCAAAATGTAGCCGGTTATCCAGCGAGGCTACCCTAGCTAGCGATAGCTACCGTTTTAGCCACGTAGCTCCAGCACAGAGCTAAAAAACTCAACTTTGAACAGGAAGCATGTCTTTACCGGTGAAGTATTTTTGCGTCCTGGACGAATACTTCTCGTAGCCAATCATCAGTGTGTGTCTATGGCTCCTCCCCCTCCTCCTGAGCGAAAAGTCTCCTTAGGCAAGAATTTCTTTGGACCTGTATACAAAGGGCTTCAAACATTTCTGAGCAGACTGCAGACTGGTGGGCGTGTCTTTGAAGCCATTACGGACTTTAAATGTTTTTGGAATTCTTGAGTTCTGCCTAAATGGCGGAGCCTTCGGAGTATGCTCTGTAGTGGGCGGAGCCTTCAGTGTTCTCTCTGTGAAGGGCGGAGCCTTCAGTGTTCTGCATGTAGAGGGCGTAGTCTTCGGAGTTCTCACTGTAGAGGGCGGAGCCTTCGGAGTTCTTACTGTGAAGGGTGGAGCCTTCGGAGTTCTCACTGTAGAGGGCGGAGCGTTCTGAGTTCTTACTGTGAAGGGTGGAGCCTTCGGAGTTCTCACTGTAGAGGGCGGAGCCTTCGGAGTTCTTACTGTGGAGGGTGGAGCCTTCAGAGTTCTATGTCGTCGCTGGAGCCTTAGGAAAGAGTAAGGCTCATGTGCTCATGATCGACTCCAAGACACGCCTATATTCCCATTTATGGTCTTAAATGCACATTCAGTTAGAGCATTACTCATTTGCATATTATGGCCTCGTGACACGCCCACATTTGAAAACGTGAACTACACCATGGTCATGTAGCTGAAGTGACGCAGCGCAGTAGCTTTACCGTGTCTAAAATCAACTGATGAATTTGCAGGGAATTTTGAAATGACTCCGGAGTGGGCGGAGTCAGTCGCAGGCGCACACTGATGACGCAATGACATAAACGTCACCTGTTCAACCCAAAGGTTTCAAATCTTACGGTTATATTTATCCCTGTGATGATTTTGAAGGACAGTAAGCTGAAATCTTGTTACAGAATTAACCCACAGTGAGGATCCACTGAGAACTGAGCGCTAATGCACTATAATTTATACCTATGATATGATATATGTGACGTGGATGATATTCTGGAGTGTGTGTGTGTGTGTGTGTGTGTGTGTGTGTATTACTGAGTTAAAAGTATCTACCAACTGAATGCTGTTCCAACATGAATCTGAAGTGTTCACAGAATAAATAAAAACGGTAAAAAGTTTTCAAAGATGTCTTTCCTGTCCTTGTTTAAGGGTTCATCGGATAATTAATAGTTCTCAGATTGCAAAAAGGAAGGGTTCCTCCTTTAAAAAGGCCTAAGAACCCTTCAGAAGTCTGGTGTGCTCCTGAAGGACTCTTAAGAGAATGCACCAAAATATTTGTGCACTCTTAAGAGTCCTTCAAGAGTATTTGGTGCACCAATTTACGCTAGAGTATTCCTATAAATTATAATTATACCCTAGAGTATTCCTGTAAATTCCTATAAATATAATTATTCCTATAAATTTTAATACGACGGTTCACATACGTCCAACATCGTCACATCTGAAAGTACTACACCCATCCCTAAACTTCTGATTCTTCTTGTCCTTGTTGGCTTCCTTCATGCTAAAGAGAAGGATAAGTCTGGAACTGAATCGAATCGCTTGTAGGGAATTGCACTACATGCTTTCTCCAGTAGAGGGAGCCACTTCAACACTTCTTCTTTATAGCTCGAAGAAAGAAGAAAGCAGAATCTGCTACATTTTAATACTGTTAACAAAATCAGACGGATCATGAAAATCCCATGTTGTTGTTTATTTAGTCCTGTCCTGAACACGATACATTAAGAGCCAGGGGGTGTAAACTTTTGAACAGGATGATCGGTGTAAATTCTTAGTATTTTGTCTTCTGGGAGACATGTAACTATCTCATTTAGCATCTGAAGGGCGGTACTAAATGAAGAAAAAAAAAAAAAAGACCTTTAAGCAAAATTTACACTGATCATCCTGTTCAAAAGTTTACACCCCCCTGGATCATGAGCATCAGTGAACGTTTGCACCTTGTGTAATAGTCGTGTACGAGTCCCTCAGTCGTCCTCGGTGTGAAAAGACGGATCTGAACATCATACAGCCGCTGCTGGAAAGATCTCAGATATGTAGAAGATGCCGGAAAAGTAAAGAACGTGCAGGATCTGGAGGATTTTCCTGAAGAACAGTGGGCGGTTTAACTGCTCAGGACGAACGAGGGACTCGTGAAGAACTCTCACAGAACGTAAACACGTCACGTCGTGGATCGTCCAGGTCACGACACACGGTATTAACAATCAAGGGTGTGTAAACTTTTGAACGGGGTAGTTTTTATAAATGACAATAAAAACCCACTTGACACTTGAATTAAATTCATTACACGCTGATTCTATCCTGTAACCAGACGATTTATTACAGCAGGAATGAAGATCGGATCCAGCACTTTCCTGGCCACGAGCTTTAGAGTCCGATCGCTTTTTCACAGTCTCGTGCATCAGGTTCTGGTGAGCTTTTAGAACAACATGTAGTCGCCGGGTTAAAAAGAGAGTTCATATCCGCTAATGTCTACATGACTTAAACTATTCTTGTAAGGTTGCTGATGGACCTCTGGGAAACATATGTTGGTGGCAATCAAGCGGCGTCTTGTTGACGCAGGTGGTTCAAATCCACGTTTAGTGACTTCGACTAACAGACTCCCGATAAAAAGCTAGACGTCTGGATTCCGAAACCACGGGCGTGGTTTAATTCTCTTTTTAACACGCCCTCATCGAATCGTCCTCTCCGTTTAGTCCTTGACGAACGCTGACGTAAAGGGACGTTCCGTTACCGTAATAACTCCGCTCAAGTTTGTTACACGAGCCCTTGGAGAATTGACAGAAATATAGACGTCACGACCAGAACCAGACCCACTTTTTAATTACAAAAAAAAACCCCGCCAAAAATTCTGGACAAAAGCCGCTCATGAGTGTAAATCCAACCGATCGCATTTCTCAAAAAAGAACGCTCGATGCTGACGTACTTTTCAATCGTCCGTGGGAATTGGTTCCTTACAATGTTCCAGAGAGATTCAATCACAGATCCTTTCATTTGCTCATTCGCTCATCCTTAGTAACCGCCTGGTCAGGGCCACAATGGTGTAAATTAGGCTGCGTTTCTTTCTATCTTGGGAAACATACCGTAGACACACAGGATCTGTGTTGGCAGGACGAAGTAAAAAGACGAGACGAGTTATGAACAGGAGTGAGGTCGCTGAGGGTTTAGGCCACGCCCACGCCGGGATCGAATCCCGGTACAGATACAGATGCGCTACACGCCTCAGGGAATCCGATTAAAAACAGACACATCCTTTATCGTTGGTTTTAAATCTCTCTTTTTCTCCACTGTATATTTCTCCGCGCCTCGCAGGTGGCGCTGAAGAACGTATTCCCCATTCTGAAGCCCTGCTGTGATATTACAGTGTGTGTCCTGATAATGGGAACCGTATATCATGTTCCTGCGTCTGATAAAAGCCTGGGACATCGCGTCCCACATAACGATTATTGATGTCGGAGGCCTTTCAGTGGACACGTTCTCACATTTCCTCCAACCCCAGGAGAACAAAAACGGCTCATCTGTCACCTTTTCACCTGTCAGACCTCACTCAGATTAATGATACGCCAACAGAGAAGGAGATTACTACAGCTCCTCCACAAGGAATTTCCTCTTTATTCGTGTCCTCCGGCGCTAGAGGACGTCTCTCTCTCTCTCTCTCTCTCTCTCTCTCTCTCGTTCAACACTCTGTTAAGGTCTGTTAAAGAATTTCTGAACCCGTGGAACGCCGGCGGTGGGGAATAATAATAACTCGTTTATGTAAAGAGCGGTGGAGCTGAAAGCGTGTGGTGTGAAGACATTCTGTTAATTTGTCTCGCAGAATGGTGGAGAGGGTTTAAGGTTTTGGCGCACGCTGATAAACACTGGGATTTTTCTTACACTGAGTAGCTTGTACAGCTGTAATAAACCACACATCTGCACTTTGAGTGCTTTACAGGCTGTAATTGAACGAATCTCACGTCTGAGTCTTTTTCATGGACGTTTTCCTGGTCTGTCCAAAGCAAAAAGTCCAAAAATTGGTTCCACGATGCTATTGAGTCTTTATTAATCACGTATACATTACAGCACAGTGAAATTCTTTTCTTCGCATATCCCAGCATGGCAGGAAGTTGGGGTCAGAGCGCAGGGTCGGCCATGATGCAGCACCCCCTGGAGGAGAGAGGGTTAAGGGCCTTGCTCAAGGGCCCAACAGCTTGGCAGTGCTGGGGCCTGAACCTCCGACCTTCTGATCAGTAACCCAGAACCTTAACCGCCAAGCCCCCACTCCCCCACTCCCCCACTATTCTGGATTCTGAATGAGTTCTGGATTGTGATTGGTCAGACGGTGTTGATTAATTTTCTAAAACAGCAGCTCTGACCGTAGCGCTCGTTCTGATACTGTACGTTGTCGTTTCTATAGTAACAGCTCGTTCAATAATAATGGACGGATTAAAAAAACGTGCGTAATCGTTGATAGTGTGAAGTTTTCATGAAGGAGAAATGTGCTTATTTAACGTGTAAGGAAGGAGTCTCCAGTGTCAGTGCTTTGTAACGGTCAGAGGTAAAGCTGTAGGTGTTGGTGTGACATCTTCAGGACAGAGGAGTGTATTACGCTTTGTGCGGTTTCTTGTTAACGTCACGAGCTGTGTGTTTTTTGTCGAATGAACTCGAGAGAGAGAATAAAAGGGAGTTTGGTGCTGGAACGACCGCTTATAGCTGCTATTACGTGAGCGATAACAGGAACGTACTTGTTTCTCGGACGTTGTACGACATCGAACGTAACTATAAACGGATCGGATGTGTGACGTTGTTCTTTCGCTGCGCTATAAGAGGAATAAAACCCTTCAGGACCGCTGAGTAAAGCCGCTCCGTCACACCACCCCGTCACTCGTTATTTTCCCCGTATATTTTACTCCATTCTTCAAAATATATCACTGACATGAAAAGAGAAATTAGCAATATTAGCGCTGATATCTGCAGAATGACGTCATGGCGGTTAGATTAAATTTCCAGTGGAGCGTGTGTGGCTGGAACATGCAGACAGCGAGAAGATGAAGAGGAGCGTTAGGAATTAATTGGTTTATTAAATTAAAATGGCCATCAAGCATGATTTCTTTCATTTAATTCAAGAAAATGATATGCAAGTGGGCGGGGCTAATTTCTTAAAGCAAGCACTACATATGAACAGCACGGAAAGTAAAATCGGGGGAAAATAGACATGAAATAGAACTGAATTAAATGAAATGGTAAGAATCATCCATCCATCCATTAATTCCTTCATCCATCCATTTTGTTTTTTTGTCGGTTTCCTCACTCGTTCAGTAACTCCTCTGTCGCTGAGCTGACAACAAACGACCACTTCTTCTTCTCCAATGTCAGGACATACTGTATTTGTGCTCATTGTGTTATCAAGCGGAATGAATTATCTCTATTATTCCCGGCCGAGGTTGTGTAATTAAACGCTGATACGGCCTGTCGAGTCTTGTTTAACCTCAAACACTGTAATGGGAATCATCAGATCGATAAGCTTGTTTTTATCTGCCAGTGTAATCGCTGCTCTGTGACTCGTTTAATGACATCAACTTCTCCTGTCCAAATCTCGGTGTTGACCCCAATCTTTATCCTTATTGGACCTGGTCTTCGATCAATACCAGCACTGTACGTGTGAATAGAAAATGCGACTATCAGGGTTCGGCTGTCAAGAATCTGAAGCTGGGGTTCTGATAAGTGTAGAAACGGCATCAGATCAGATCTCCATGGGCTGAGGTCTGAGACTAAATATGCTTTGCACCTGAGTCAGCTGTTAGCTACTGTCATTTCCATCTGCAGGCCCTGGGTAGGTAAACACAGACAAACAATAATAAAAGTACTGCATTCCTAAAAAAAAAAAAAAACAGGAAAGAAAAGAAAGTATTTTATTCAGTGACTAGTATATGCGGGCATAATTTAATTGTCTTCTGTGCAGGCTTTTAGATAAGGGAGCTTGTTCCACTGCTTACGAGCTTTAAATGAGCATACAATGGTGCAATTTTCATTATTTTCAACTTTAAACCTATTCCCCATGGGTCATTGCCAGTTTCATGAGGCAGCACTGTCCCTAGTGAGGTGAAAACATCTAATTATTTTCTTACCCAAAGCACTGCTGCCCTTTCCTAATAACCCCTCTCAGTCATTGTGTACATGCCAATATTCTTATTCTCAATTATTGCCTCATGGTCTCCTGCATGTGTCCTGTACATTCCCACTCTCAGTTTGTCTGTGCTTACTTAGGACTATTCAGACATATGAAATACAGGGGCATCACACTTAGGTCTTAAAAACAAACTCACCCAATCTACAGTGCCAAATAGACAGGCTGGCCCTGAAGATTACCCGACAGTGCTCGGTAACCCTGGAACCCTGGAGAGGATAACCAAGCAATTTTCAAGGTCAAAATCGTGAAAACAGACCCACCAACTGGCCTTGAGGATTATACATTAGTGCCTAACAACCCTGGAGATGAGAATAACCATAGCAGGATCTCAAAAATGGGCCTCAACAACTGGTACTGCCAATGAACCAGCTGGCCTTGGGGATTACACATCAATGCCTGGCAATGCTGCAACCCTGGAGATGAGGAGTATCAGAGCCATTTGTGGGGCAGGGTCTAAAAAATGGCCTCTAGAGCAGGTAATGGACAGGTTAACCTTGAATATCGCAAATCAATGCCTAAAACCATGGAGAGAAGATCTTGAAAACAGGATATCTGGCCCTGTGGTTTATATATCAGTGTCTGGCAACCCTAGACATGATATACCCAGAGCCATTGTCAAGATGTAATCTTGAAAACTGGCCCAACTGGCTCTGAGGATTATACATAAGTACCTGGTGACTCTGACACCCTGAAGATGATGATTACGATTGCCAATTAAGGCAGGATATAGAAAATGGCCCCACCAACAGATGGACAGGCTAGCCTTGATGATTACAGATCAATACCCCACCACCCTAGAACCATGGTAATAAAGATTACCAGGCATCTGATCTTCAAATTCAGACCTAGAAAATAGGAGCTCCAAGTGGTCCTGAGGATTAAGAACACCATCGTGTGGCAACCCTGGAACTCTGGAGATGAGAATTATGATAGACGTTTTGTGAGCAGGATCTCAAAAATGGGCCCCCACCAACATATGCAGCTGAATGAAAAGACTGGCCTTGAGGATTACACATCAGTTCCTGGCAACCCTGGAACCCTTGGAGATGAGGAAAACCAGAGCCATTTTCAAGGTGCAATCTTGAAACCAGGGCAACCAGCTGGCCCGGAGGATTGCACGTCAGTGCTTGGCAACTGTGGAACCCTGACAATGAAAATGACCAGACCCATTTTCAAGACAGAATCTCAAAAATGCCCCCACCAACATTGAAATGGGGACCCCAAATGACTCTGAGCATTATACATCAATGCCTGGTAACCCTGAAGACGACAAGAACTACAATCAGCAGGAAGTCGGAATGATGAGCTCCAAGCCGGTTGCTTTTGAATACATGAAGCAGCTGGAGTGAATCAGCTGTTCATCCAAAACTGAGGCAGTTCCTACAGTAGCACCTTCAAAGCTGGTGAACGTTAGACAATATGGCCATTTTTTTTGCATCAATCACTTAGAAGACACTACACTACGACCCTGACCAGGATAAGATGGTTACTGAAGATGAATGAATGAGTTTCACTCAATGCTAAACTGGTAGCAATAACCTTTTCTTACTTGTTAGCGACATTAGCACAGTAGCACCAGTGCAAGCAAGTTTTGGACACCGAACACATCTTGGTTGATCAAATACATTTGCCATGAATAGAAATTTAATTTAATTGTTTTTCTTTCAGCAATAATGACAGTTTTTAATAATTTCATTTATTATTTTAAATATTGTATCCACCCATCCATTTTCTGTACTGCTTATCCAATACAGGGTCCCAGGGAGCCTGGAGCCTATCCCAGGGGACTCGGGGCAAAAGGTGGTGGACACCCTGGACGGGGTGCCAATCCAACGCAGGGCACAATCACGCACACACTACGGACAATTTGGAAATCCCAATCAGTCTACAGCGCATGTCTTTGGACTGGAGGATTAAACCAGAGTACCCAGAGGAAACCCCCAAAGCACGGGGAGAACATGAAAACTCTGCATACAACTATGAGACAGGATTGGAACCCCCAACCCTGGAGGTGCAAGGCAAACATGCTAACCACTAACCCACCGTGCACCCATATATATATACTGTATATATTTTCTAATACATATTTCTTAATTCTGTTCCATTCCCTGACCGTCAGAGTACGTTGGAGGTCCTGACTGTTCTTTTGAACAATTTGATGACATGGTTTGAGGGAAAATGGCAGAAATAGCAGTCCTCTGAAGACAGGTGATGTGTCAATTAAGATAATCCATCAGTCGTTGGACTCGTAGCTTGCTGTGCAAATTAGCCTCAGTATGAGGTTTAGCTGGGCGTTAAACGCGGAGAGCGACTGTGATTATGCTACGAGCTGGATAGGCGCTAATCAGATCAGAACGTCAGGGCCCAGTCTCACACAGTGGGGGAGAGTGAGCAAACACAGAAAAATGAGATGATTAGAAGGGGGAAAAAAATGTTGGCTGTTGGGAAGGGTGGGTGGTTGGGTGGTTGGGTGGGTTTAGGAGACTGTATAAATAATAAGGAACTGTGTGAGCAGTTCGTGTGGTGTGATGCGGATGACATTGCGTGTAAAGTCTAAGAAGGAAACAATATTCAAAAATTTTTATATGATGTCTAATTCTGTGCAATTAGACATCAGCTGTAACAGATATGGTGAAAGTTGAGCGTAAAAACATTTTCGGTCTCTTTTAATGAGTCACTAAGGTGAACAAATCAGCACTGAGGTGTTCCTTACGTTCTGTTGCAGCTTTCAAGCTTCATGATTATCAAACATGCATTTTGTGTATGGTGTATTTGAACATCTGTTCTTTGTGGAAGTTAATACAGAGCTGAATCAGTGAATCTTTCAGTCATGACCGAGATTCGCTCCTCTTTCATTCAGTGGTAAATTCAGAGTAAATGACTCTTCTGAGTCAGTGTCTGAAACAGAGAATCTTTCAGTTGAGTAAAATTCACTCCTCTGTTAGTGTCGGAGTCTGTGAATCTTTTGATGATGGCTGAAAGATACACTGACTCATTGAATCTCATTCACGACCAAAAGATTCGCTACTCTCTCATTCAGCTGGTCAGTGTATGAGTCAGTGAATCTTTTGGTCATGACCGAGATTCACTTGAGTCAGTGAATCTTTTGGTCATGACTGAGATTCGCTTCTCTTGCATTCAGTGGATCAACGTTTGAGTCAGCAAAAATTTTAGTCATGAAAGAGATTCGCTCCTCTTTCTTTCAGCAAATCAGTGTATGAGTCAATGAATCAATTAATCTTTTGCTCGTAACCAAGATTCACTCATTTGCATTCAGTAGTGTTTGTGTCAGTCAGTATTTTGGTCAGTATTCACTTACCTCTCATTCAGCTGGTCAGTGTTTGAGTCAGTGAATCTTTTTTGGTCATAACCGAGATTCACTCCTCAGTGTTTGAATCACAGTCATTCTTCATGCATTAAACGAGTTAGTTCTTTTTCTAAACACAGACATGCCAACACATGGCATGATAATGATTGATGCTGTTTTTAAATCACACATGCTGTTTATTTTCTACATTAAACGACGGAAAATAGGAGCAAACCTTGCATCTGAATGAATCAAGCACCGAATCTGAATGAATCATTTAACTGAACAGACTCAAATGATTCTGAAAAGACTCCAAGAAAAAAAAAAGGTTTGAACTTGTTATAAGTCGGTGATGGATTTATAATGGTGTGGTGTTGAGGGACTCCTGAGAGACGGAGCAGGATGTGTTATGTGCTGAAGGTTGAGGGGTTAATGGTGGATTTATTCGCTGTTTCTGGGCGATTAAGAGTTTCTTTAAGTGGTTTGGTTTAAAGAGTTGTGGCAGAAGGTTAATTAAAAGTTGGGCTGCAGAAATAGACGTGTAATAATTTTCCTCTCTGCACTGACCTCAGCTCTGCGCCTCTTCCTCTCAGTTTCTTTGGCTCAGCATAACACTTAGCATTAATACTGCATCTAAATCATCTGCCTTATAATTCAACTACTTTACCCAAGCTAATCAGCTAGCCATGTAGCTAAGCTAATGGTAACGTTGCATTCTCGCTAATCTAACTTTTCTAGCCATGTGATAACAAACCACCTGATGTCCTGACGACTCTTCATTTATTCATTCCTTCCTTCCTTCATTAGTTTTCTTTCTTTCTTACATTCCTTCCATCCATCCTTCCTTCATTTCTTCTTTAATTTTCGTTCTTTCTTAAATTTGTTCATTTGTTTATGCATTCATTCTTACTTTCCTGCAAATTCATTCGGTTACTCAGTCATTCATTGATCCATCCAACCCCTTCATTCATTCATTCTCCTTCATTTTTACATTAATTCCGTCCATCCTTGATTTGATATCTTTCTTCTATTCATTCATTTATTCATTCCTTCTTTAAGCTCCTTTCTTTCTTACATTTATTTATTTACTCCGTTCTTCTTTAACATTCCTTTCTCTTAATTTCCTTCTTTCATAAATTTGATCATTTGTTTATTCATTCATTCTTTCATTCTTACTTTCTTGCAAATTCATTCACCCACCCACCCACCCACCCATTCATTCATTCATTCATTCATCCACTCACCCACCCACCCATTCATTCATTCACCACTCACCCACCCACCCACTCACCCATTCATTCATTCACCACTCACCCACCCACCCATTCATTCATTCATTCATTCATCCATTCATCCATCCACTCACCCACCCACCCATTCATTCATCCATTAATTAATTAATTAATTAATTAATTAATTAATCCATCCACTCACCCACCCACCCATTCATTCATTCACCCACCCACCCATTCATTCATTCACCCACCCACCCATTCATTCATTCACCCACCCACCCATTCATTCATTCATCCACTCACCCATCCACCCACCTACCCATTCATTCATCCATTCAATTCATCCACACATTCACCCACCCATTCATTCATTCACCCACTCACCCACCCACCCATTCATTCATTCACCCACCCACCCACCCATTCATTCATTCATCCATCCACCCATTCATTCATTCATCCATCCACCCCACACACCTACCCACCCATCCATTCATTCATTCATCCATCCACTCACCCACCCACCCATTCATTCATTCACCCACCCACCCATTCATTCATTCATCCACTCACCCACCCACCCACCCACCCACCCATTCATTCACCCACCCACCCATTCATTCATTCACCCACCCACCCATTCATTCATTCATCCACTCACCCATCCACCCACCTACCCATTCATTCATCCATTCAATTCATCCACCCACCCACTCACCCGCCCATTCATTCATTCACCCACCCACCCACCCACCCATTCATTCATTCATTCATCCACTGATTCATTCGCGGCTTTCTTTCTGTAATGAAAGATGTGCTGCACTCAGAAATGTGTGTTATGAGGGAAAGGTGGAGAAAGTGAGGATTGGAGTGTTGTGAGGATTAGAGATTAGAGTGTTGTGTTGTAAGGAATGTTTTCTCTGTGGGGGAAAAAGAGATGGAGAGAGATGGAGAGAATAAACCAGGTGAAGGACGATAGGATCTGAGGTGGCATTTGGGTTACATTATGAAGAGGGAAAGTGGAGTGTTATTTACCTGCTGACCAGCCGACTGTGACAGCCGTGTCAATTAGTGAGAACTAGAGCATGCCATCCATCCCACTGTCATCTCTCTCTCTCTCTCTCTCTCTCTCTCTCTCTCTCTCTCGCTTTCTCTCTCTCACACTCTCTCACTCTGTCTCTCTCTCACTCACTCTCTCACGCTCTCTCTCACTCTCTCACTCACTCTTTCTCCCTCGCAATCTCTTTTTCCCTCTCTCTCTCTCTCTCTCTCTCTCTCTCTCTCTCTTTCTCTGTCTCACTCTCTCTCACTCTCTCTTTCTCTGTCTCACTCTCTCTCACTCTCTCTTTCTCTGTCTGTCTCTATCTCTCTCTCCCTCTTTCTCTCTCTCTTTCTCTGTCTCTCTTTCTCTCTCACTGTGTCTCTCTCTCACTCTCACTCTCTCTCCCTCTCTCTCTCTCTCTCTCTCTCTCTCTCTCTCTCTCTCTCACACACACACACACACACACAAATAAATAAATCTGTGCTTAATGATGTTGATTTAAGCAAATATAAGACGATTTAATCCTGTATTTATTTAAGGAAAAGACATTATTAGCAACTACATTTTATATATCTGATTTTTTCCCCCAACCCGAATAACACGGGTCATTTGGGTCATTTGTTGAGATTCGTGTGAATACGAAGTGCCTGAGCTAACCACGGCTTACGGTAACGCTTTTAAAGATGATCCAGACAGAACTTTTACACATTACTGTACGACCGCCAGTAATTCCTACATCGTTAAACGTGATTATAAATGAAACGTATCACCTAAATCATCCTGTTAGCTGATTAGCAACGCTTTACTCCTCTATCATGACAAACGTGCTCTACAAACCGTAAATAAAACGATCCAGTCTTTCAACGCAACATGTAATCTGTCTTCCAGGTGTGAGCATGACAGCACATTATTGTCACTTTGCTTCATTATCATAAACCCACTCAGCTGTGAAGGACTGATACATTAGCACGTTAGCGCTAATGAGTCCTGCCTGCTTCGTGCTGCCTTTTCCATCCACGCTGCATATTAAACCAAGTGAATTCTTCACTTTTATTTGTGGTTCCTTCCAGCATGACATGCCTCCCTGATGGGCAGCAAACTCCTCCTTATTGTTACACGGCCAAGGATTTTTTTCTCTAAATGGAGTCGGCCCGAGCTTTCTGCCTGCGTCAGAGACTGTTATCTGTAAACATGAGACCTTGAACGCTCAGGTAAAAAAAAAAGAAAAAAAAGAAAACGCTGGCCGTCTTTTTCTCTTCCTGAGCGGCAGTAAGGAAATTAGGTTTTTTTTTGCACACACACACACACACACACACACACACACACACACACACACACACACACTGCCTGGTCACGGCTCCTATTACTCACCGTGGCATTTCACAGGCAAACATCATCCCTCCACATGAAATACCAGCCTTGCTGAGGATCATCTGTTCTTGTCTGTGTTCCTGGTCAAGCATAAAAGCATTAATGATGATGGAAAGAAGGACGTTTACTAGAAACAGTGTTGAGATGAAATGACTGGATTGGTATTCCTAATAAACTGTCAACTTTATGTATATTGATATACACTAATTTGCCCGTCTAGTAACTAACAGGCTGAGAAATTGTTAGAGTTCTCTGTGTGAAATGTGTTCTTAATGGTAGGAATTAAATACTATGAGTCTCAGTTCTGGCTGCTCCACCAACATGCTAACACGCTAACACGCTAAGTTCATTATCCAAAAACAAAACCTCCAGCTTCCCTGAACAGGTTTTTCATTCCAGGACAAGACAAATACTCAGTGTGCTGATATAATTATTACATGCATACAGATACAAAAATATAGATAGATCCTCTGCAGTTATGATCCAGAAGGATCTGAGGCATACAAGCATCGTATGGTTTTTAGCTTGTGAGAAGGTCTAAAGATACTGGACCTCTCATGAATGTGCAGTCCACTGGTTCTCTCCTAAACAGTTTCCTCTTTCCGAACCACTCTTGGTACCCCAATCACTGAGTACCTACAGATACCCAAATATCCAAAAACTCCTGGCTTTGCCTATTGAGACCTGGGTCCCAGCCCATACACAGCCTCATCCTAAGCTCTACAAGCCCACCCAGATACTACTCCTGAGTTCTACAAGCTTCTACTCCCATCCAGATCACTCTCCTGAGTTCTACAAGCTTCTGCTCCCATCCAGATCACTCTCCTGAGTTCTACAAGCTTCTGCTCCCATCCAGATCACTCTCCTGAGTTCTACAAGCTTCTACTCCCATCCAGATCACTCTCCTGAGTTCTACAAGCTTCTACTCCCATCCAGATCACTCTCCTGAGTTCTACAAGCTTCTGCTCCCATCCAGATCACTCTCCTGAGTTCTACAAGCTTCTGCTCCCATCCAGATCACTCTCCTGAGTTCTACAAGCTTCTACTCCCATCCAGATCACTCTCCTGAGGTCTACAAGCTTCTGCTCCCATCCAGATCACTCTCCTGAGTTCTACAAGCTTCTACTCCCATCCAGATCACTCTCCTGAGTTCTACAAGCTTCTGCTCCCATCCAGATCACTCTCCTGAGTTCTACAAGCTTCTGCTCCCATCCAGATCACTCTCCTGAGTTCTACAAGCTTCTGCTCCCATCCAGATCACTCTCCTGAGTTCTACAAGCTTCTGCTCCCATCCAGATCACTCTCCTGAGGTCTACAAGCCCCTGGCCCCATCTCAGTCCTGCTCATGAGGTCTACAAGGCTGGGTTCCAATCCAGATCCTACTCCTGCTATCCTCAGTCCTAAAATCCCCTGTTCTCACCTGCTACTCTTACTCTTACTCGTACACAACCTCCTGCCCACTTGGATCCTATTCCTGCCATTCTGAAGATCTCATCTGGATTCTCTCCTTAGATCTACATGCCCTGCCCTGCTCTCACCCAAATTCTAGTACTAAGGGCTCCAAACTTTTTCTACCATTTGGATCCCTTTCATTAGGTCTAGAACCCTGCCTTCCCACCCTGATCCTACTCTTGTCATCTTCAGGTCTTTAAACTCCCCTCCCCACCCAGATCCTACACCTTCTAGACTAAGGGATACAACCTCCTGCATCTGCCTGGATCCTTCTTGATTGTCCACATGCTCCTTCTTCCATCATTATCCTACTTCTGCCATCCTGGGGTCTACAAGCCTCTGGTCCAATCTAGATTCTAGTCCGGAGGTCTGAAATCCCCTGTTCCGAATGAAATCCTACTCCTGAGGTCTACAAGCCCTGGTTCTCATACATAATAATAAGGTTTGAAGTAATCTGTATCCTGGGAGCACTGGGTGCAAGGCAGTGACACAGTCTGGATGGGATGCTACTCCATTACACCATGTACACATACGTTAACACCTATGGGCTACATCGAGTCACCAATCCACCAACTGGCATATTTTTGGACAATGGAAGGGAAACAAGTACGTTGAGCTCAGGATTCATCTGGTGACCCATGAGCAGTGTGATCACTAACTGTTCATTTATGTCATATTTAGGCTAGAATTTCTAGACTATTTGCTGTAGAACAATAACCACAGTGCCGGCCAGGGTAGGGTGAGTCCGCTGAGGTTTTCTTCCTCCCAAGGATTTTTTAAACCTCTTTATCTTTACATTATGGGTTTTTTCCTTTCCTTTTATTTATTTATCTATTTTTTAAAAAAAACTTTTGTTTACTCTTGTCTATAGCTGCTTTAATACACTCTATAGCACAGAGAAAGGATTTTGCTTTTATCTTTATTAATGCAACTATCTATTCACTGAACTCTATTCAGAGACATTTAGGAAACATGGCAGATCGGAACAAAACCACACTTTATGCACATGGAGTGTGTGGGTCTGCAAACGTCAACAAGGCTATTCACGTCTCTGACGGTGATAACTTACCGAGGATGTGTGTATATGTTTGTATGACCCTTAAAAAGGAAATGCTGTGCCATCGTGAGCCTTTTTAAGACGCTTTGTGGTAAGCACAGTGAGATGACCGAGTAGTCTTGGCGTATGGAAAAACACAGGCATGGCCACATCTGAATTCATCCCATGTTCCAGCTGCTTTGCACACTCACTCATTTATTTCTCAATTAATAGAGACGGTGGATAAACATCACTATAACCTTTTTTTTTTTTACCCCAAAGCCTAAAATGGAAATTAAAGCTGACAAGAAGCTTCACTGGGTATTGTTTTGCATAGCAATCGTTTTGTTTGAACCACGACCTGCTCTGATCAAACGCTATACCCGAGAAACATCCAGAAATACTCTCTTATACCATTTGTATGTGCACCAGGCAGGGGCGTTAGCTGGAATGTTAATCATCCGGGGCCGAGACCAGATTCTTCTCCAGGCATTTTTTCCAGCTCAGCTAGTAGCCTAAGTTTTGTTTTATGGACACTGAGGTAACTTAATTGTCAATATATGACATGATTAGAAAAAGTTGGATTTATTATAAAACTTGCCTCGGGTGTTGTCACTGTGTGCAGGACGACCACACTGATAAAATCGAACATTTTTCTAACTAGGCTAGTTTGGCGTCGCTAGCCAAGTGGAGGCACAGCTAAGCTATCAGTGTATGGGTTTAGCTACTACAGTGCCAGGCAGGGTACATTATCTTTCCTTCTGCTCTGCTCATGTCACGTTCACGTAAACTGGGACTCGTATAGACGTTTACACGCCTTGTTTCCTGCTCAGCATCAGAGGAACTTGCTGTTTCAGTTTCAATCTCTTTACTGGTTCAAAAATAAATATCAGCGTATATCCATTTTTTCCTCACACTGACTTTGAGCTAGCGTTTGGCAGCATTGAGAGCCATCAGCCAATAAGACACGAGTGTTTCCATGTGTGTATTTTCCTGTAAACCCTGTCTGATTGGTCTCGACTCCGTTCACCGAAGATATAACATTACAACACCAGCGTCTTCTTTTACCGACGTTCAGTTACGTCGTGACAACCGCCCCGAGTGGAGAATTATTCAGAGCGAAAGAAAAAATGCCCAGGCCAGGCTACGCCCCTGGCGCCAAGTGCAATTTACATCAGTTACCGTAATTTATTGTGAGCTAAATTGAACGGCAGCAGCCAAGATGCCAAGAGTAACTCTGCAGGAGATCCACAGCTCAGTTAGGAGAAGCTGTTTGAAGGACATACCACAGCCTGGACACTCCATAAAGGACTATTTAGTGAGTCATAGGAAATCCTGCCAAAGTTTTAAAGTTTGCCAAAAGATATGATGGAGAATAACAAACATGTGGAAGAAGGTCCTCTGGTCTATTGTGAACAAAATTGTTCTTTTTTTTGTCCTTGGCATAAAGCACTATGTTTGGCAGAAAACCATGACTGCTCATGACCCTGAGAACATCATCCCCCTTGTGAAGAATGGTGGTGGTAGCATCGTGTTGAGCGTTTTGATTCTCAGTCTAATCCCTTCCCTTCTTTACCCGTTCACTGGCCTCCTCTAGGCAGCTGTGTCATATTCTTTCCGTCTTTAGTAATTGATTTATTGACACACCCTACGCGGGATGTTTATAGATATTTTTTTTGGGAGTCAGCCCTTGATTAATACTTTTCCAGAACTTTCTCCAGGACCTGTTTTCATACCTCCGTGTGGTCCTCGTCACGCTGTCTGTTGTTGGCTATGTTCTCTAATGAATTCTGGGCTCACTTTAATTGCCTCAGGTCAACTCCAGTCTGGTTTCCCCAGAACTCACGTATGGGGTTTCTCAGCAGCAGGTGTGAATACTGATTCAGTCACAAAACGCTTAGGTTTTTACATTTGTAAATAATTTTGCAAGCTTTTTTGGTGAGGTTTTATTTTCCCACTTCAGTGGGTTACTATGGGCTATTTTGTGTAGATTCATGACATCAGATACTAATAAAAGTTCTAGGTTGTAACACTGGACAAATTTAAGTGGGGGTGAATACTTATGCACTATTTTTTGTTTTGTCTTGCATTATTATTCTTGTCTACACACAAGATGTACTGTAGCTCTCCTCTGCCACGATCGCTGTTTGTCTTTTGTTTTTGTTTATTGTAATAGGACCGTAATACATCTTCAAGTGGCTCTTACTGTCACAGTATATAATCTCAGTGTCTCTCACATGCTCTATCAAATTCATTCAGCTGTCTACAGGAGATGAGTAAACAGAGTTTGTGTATGCGCACTCAACCACACATTTATCCATCACCTCACTGCTCAATACCAGGTAGATAAATACCGGGAAGAATTCTCAAAGAGCTCACTGAGTTTTCACAGGACAGACCATTTATAGTCTGTTAGCCGAATACACACGCACTTCCCATTCTCCGTTACATACCATAATACTCCAGGAAGTTCCAACATTCACCACCAAACACCATGGAAGAGCAAACACCAACAACTCTATGTTCTCCAACACACCGACCAACATTCACAATCGAGCAGTAAACCTTCATGATCAGACACCAACACTCATCAATGGTTACCAATAGAAATACCAACGTCCACCATCAAACAAGAATGAATACCAGTGAACACAAACACCACTCACTTCTTTTTCTCCAAAACACCATCGTTTACCATCACCAAATACCAGTATTCTCAATTAGAAATCATAAACATCAACATTCACAACTGAATACTAACATCCATCCATCTTCAGTAGGGCTTATCCTATACAGGGTCACAGGGAGCCTGGAGCATATCCCAGGGGACTCGGGGCACAAGGTGAAGGACACCCAGGACGGGGTGCCAGCACACTCACACACCCTTTCACACACTACGGACAATTTAGAGATGCCAATCAGCCCACAACGCATGCCTTTGGACTAGGGGGAGGAAAAAAGAGGATCCCCCAGAGGAACCCCCGGAAACACCGGGAGAACATACAAACAGGACAGAGTGAGAGAGTCTGAGAGAATGATGGACAGAAACAGATGATTATAATTGTTACTCAGACCTTTTGTATTCTCGAAGTCTCAGGTACTTCAGCATTCTGTGTTTGCAGTGGGATTAAACAGACAAGCACATAACAACAACAAAATAATTCATAAATAAATGAGCACGAGGAGAATAGAAAGCACAGACAGAGGTGAGAGAACAGAATGGAGATGAATTCAGATGCACTGAGGCATGCGAATAGTTCTAGTGTACAGATAAACAAGTGCGCCGCCAAAAGTTTGTGTTAATCACAGCAATCAGAGAGTTTGTGCTGGTCCAAGTCAAAGCAAAAAAAAAAAAAAAAAAGACAACCACAAGACATCTTGAATATTTATTACACTCCAGCGGTACGCTATCATTTCTTTAGCAATCACGGCTAATCTTAAAATGTGATATCGCACGCTGTGATCGTCCTGCAAGATGCTTAGACATTCCGGTTGTGAATTTCTCAGTGTTTGAGTGAATCATGAACTTCATGTAACATCATCAATGTACTATATGTTAAATGTAACTAATATCTAATAATAACTAATAACATTCACCATCAAACACCATCAGATACCAAAATTCCCAATCAAACACCATCAGATACCAACGTTCACCATCAAACACCATCAGATACTGACATTCACCATCAAACACCATCAGATACCAAAATTCCCAATCAAACACCATCAGATACCAACATTCACCATCAAACACCATCAGATACTAACATTCACCATCAAACACCATCAGATACTAACATTCACCATCAAACACCATCAGATACTAACATTCACCATCAAACACCATCAGATACTAACATTCACCATCAAACACCATCAGATACTAACATTCACCATCAAACACCATCAGATACTAACATTCACCATCAAACACCATCAGATGCTAACATTCACCATCAAACACCATCAGATACCAAAATTCCCAATCAAACACCATCAGATACCAACACTCACCATCAAACACCATCAGATACTAACATTCACCATCAAACACCATCAGATACCAACATTCACCATCAAACACCATCAGATACCAACATTCACCATCAAACACCATCAGATACTAACATTCACCATCAAACACCATCAGATACTAACATTCACCATCAAACACCATCAGATACCAAAATTCCCAATCAAACACCATCAGATACCAACATTCACCATCAAACACCATCAGATACTAACATTCACCATCAAACACCATCAGATACTAACATTCACCATCAAACACCATCAGATACTAACATTCACCATCAAACACCATCAGATACTAACATTCACCATCAAACACCATCAGATACCAAAATTCCCAATCAAACACCATCAGATACCAACATTCACCATCAAACACCATCAGATACCAACATTCACCATCAAACACCATCAGATACTAACATTCACCATCAAACACCATCAGATACCAAAATTCCCAATCAAACACCATCAGATACTAACATTCACCATCAAACACCATCAGATACTAACATTCACCATCAAACACCATCAGATGCTAACATTCACCATCAAACACCATCAGATACCAAAATTCCCAATCAAACACCATCAGATACCAACACTCACCATCAAACACCATCAGATACTAACATTCACCATCAAACACCATCAGATACCAACATTCACCATCAAACACCATCAGATACCAACATTCACCATCAAACACCATCAGATACTAACATTCACCATCAAACACCATCAGATACTAACATTCACCATCAAACACCATCAGATACCAAAATTCCCAATCAAACACCATCAGATACCAACATTCACCATCAAACACCATCAGATACTAACATTCACCATCAAACACCATCAGATACTAACATTCACCATCAAACACCATCAGATACTAACATTCACCATCAAACACCATCAGATACTAACATTCACCATCAAACACCATCAGATACCAAAATTCCCAATCAAACACCATCAGATACCAACATTCACCATCAAACACCATCAGATACCAACATTCACCATCAAACACCATCAGATACTAACATTCACCATCAAACACCATCAGATACCAAAATTCCCAATCAAACACCATCAGATACCAACATTCACCATCAAACACCATCAGATACCAAAATTCCCAATCAAACACCATCAGATACTAACATTCACCATCAAACACCATCAGATACCAACATTCACCATCAAACACCATCAGATACCAAAATTCCCAATCAAACACCATCAGATACCAACATTCACCATCAAATACCATCAGATACCAACATTCACCATCAAATACCATCACATACTAACATTCACCATCAAACACCATCAGATACTAACATTCACCATCAAACACCAACAGATACCAACATTCACCATCAAACACCATCAGATACTAACATTCACCACCAAACACCATCAGATACTAACATTCACCATCAAACACCATCAGATACTAACATTCACCATCAAACACCATCAGATACTAACATTCACCATCAAACACCATCAGATACTAACATTCACCATCAAACACCATCAGTTACCAACATTCACCATCAAACACCATCAGATACCAAAATTCCCAATCAAACACCATCAGATACCAACATTCACCATCAAACACCATCAGATACTAACATTCACCATCAAACACCATCAGATACTAACATTCACCATCAAACACCATCAGATACTAACATTCACCATCAAACACCATCAGATACCAACATTCACCATCAAACACCATCAGATACTAACATTCACCACCAAACACCATCAGATACCAACATTCACCATCAAACACCATCAGATACCAACATTCACCATCAAACACCATCAGATACTAACATTCACCATCAAACACCATCAGATACCAACATTCACCATCAAACACCATCAGATACTAACATTCACCATCAAACACCATCAGATACTAACATTCACCATCAAACACCATCAGATACTAACATTCACCATCAAACACCATCAGATACTAACATTCACCATCAAACACCATCAGATACCAAAATTCCCAATCAAACACCATCAGATACCAACATTCACCATCAAACACCATCAGATACTAACATTCACCATCAAACACCATCACATACTAACATTCACCATCAAACACCATCAGATACCAACATTCACCATCAAACACCATCAGATACTAACATTCACCATCAAACACCATCAGATACTAACATTCACCACCAAACACCATCAGATACTAACATTCACCATCAAACACCATCAGATACTAACATTCACCATCAAACACCATCAGATACTAACATTCACCATCAAACACCATCAGATACTAACATTCACCATCAAACACCATCACATACTAACATTCACCATCAAACATCATCAGATACCAACATTCACCATCAAACACCATCAGATACTAACATTCACCATCAAACACCATCAGATACTAACATTCACCACCAAACACCATCAGATACTAACATTCACCATCAAACACCATCAGATACTAACATTCACCATCAAACACCATCAGATACTAACATTCACCATCAAACACCATCAGATACTAACATTCACCATCAAACACCATCAGATACTAACATTCACCATCAAACACCATCAGATACTAACATTCACCATCAAACACCATCAGATACTAACATTCACCATCAAACACCATCAGATACTAACATTCACCATCAAACACCATCAGATACTAACATTCACCATCAAACACCATCAGATACTAACATTCACCATCAAACACCATCAGATACCAAAATTCCCAATCAAACACCATCAGATACCAACATTCACCATCAAACACCATCAGATACTAACATTCACCATCAAACACCATCACATACTAACATTCACCATCAAACACCATCAGATACCAACATTCACCATCAAACATCATCAGATACTAACATTCACCATCAAACATCATCAGATACCAACATTCACCATCAAACACCATCAAATACTAACATTCACCATCAAACACCATCAGATACTAACATTCACCATCAAACACCATCAGATACCAAAATTCCCAATCAAACACCATCAGATACCAACATTCACCATCAAACACCATCAGATACTAACATTCACCATCAAACACCATCACATACTAACATTCACCATCAAACACCATCAGATACCAACATTCACCATCAAACATCATCAGATACTAACATTCACCATCAAACATCATCAGATACCAACATTCACCATCAAACACCATCAAATACTAACATTCACCATCAAACACCATCAGATACCAACATTCACCATCAAATACCATCACATACTAACATTCACCATCAAACATCATCAGATACCAACATTCACCATCAAACATCATCAGATACTAACATTCACCATCAAACACCATCAGATACTAACATTCACCATCAAACATCATCAGATACTAACATTCACCATCAAATACCATCACATACTAACATTCACCATCAAACACCATCAGATACCAACATTCACCATCAAACACCATCAGATACTAACATTCACCATCAAACACCATCACATACTAACATTCACCATCAAACACCATCAGATACCAACATTCACCATCAAACACCATCAGATACTAACATTCACCATCAAACACCATCAGATACTAACATTCACCATCAAACACCATCAGATACTAACATTCACCATCAAACACCATCAGATACCAACACTCACCATCAAACACCATCAGATACTAACATTCACCATCAAACACCATCAGATACCAAAATTCCCAATCAAACACCATCAGATACCAACATTCACCATCAAACACCATCAGATACTAACATTCACCATCAAACACCATCAGATACTAACATTCACCATCAAACACCATCAGATACCAACATTCACCATCAAACACCATCAGATACTAACATTCACCATCAAACACCATCAGATACTAACATTCACCATCAAACACCATCAGATACTAACATTCACCATCAAACACCATCAGATGCTAACATTCACCATCAAACACCATCAGATACCAAAATTCCCAATCAAACACCATCAGATACCAACACTCACCATCAAACACCATCAGATACTAACATTCACCATCAAACACCATCAGATACCAACATTCACCATCAAACACCATCAGATACCAACATTCACCATCAAACACCATCAGATACTAACATTCACCATCAAACACCATCAGATACTAACATTCACCATCAAACACCATCAGATACCAAAATTCCCAATCAAACACCATCAGATACCAACATTCACCATCAAACACCATCAGATACTAACATTCACCATCAAACACCATCAGATACTAACATTCACCATCAAACACCATCAGATACTAACATTCACCATCAAACACCATCAGATACTAACATTCACCATCAAACACCATCAGATACCAAAATTCCCAATCAAACACCATCAGATACCAACATTCACCATCAAACACCATCAGATACCAACATTCACCATCAAACACCATCAGATACTAACATTCACCATCAAACACCATCAGATACCAAAATTCCCAATCAAACACCATCAGATACCAACATTCACCATCAAACACCATCAGATACCAAAATTCCCAATCAAACACCATCAGATACTAACATTCACCATCAAACACCATCAGATACCAACATTCACCATCAAACACCATCAGATACCAAAATTCCCAATCAAACACCATCAGATACCAACATTCACCATCAAATACCATCAGATACCAACATTCACCATCAAATACCATCACATACTAACATTCACCATCAAACACCATCAGATACTAACATTCACCATCAAACACCAACAGATACCAACATTCACCATCAAACACCATCAGATACTAACATTCACCACCAAACACCATCAGATACTAACATTCACCATCAAACACCATCAGATACTAACATTCACCATCAAACACCATCAGATACTAACATTCACCATCAAACACCATCAGATACTAACATTCACCATCAAACACCATCAGTTACCAACATTCACCATCAAACACCATCAGATACCAAAATTCCCAATCAAACACCATCAGATACCAACATTCACCATCAAACACCATCAGATACTAACATTCACCATCAAACACCATCAGATACTAACATTCACCATCAAACACCATCAGATACTAACATTCACCATCAAACACCATCAGATACCAACATTCACCATCAAACACCATCAGATACTAACATTCACCACCAAACACCATCAGATACCAACATTCACCATCAAACACCATCAGATACCAACATTCACCATCAAACACCATCAGATACTAACATTCACCATCAAACACCATCAGATACCAACATTCACCATCAAACACCATCAGATACTAACATTCACCATCAAACACCATCAGATACTAACATTCACCATCAAACACCATCAGATACTAACATTCACCATCAAACACCATCAGATACTAACATTCACCATCAAACACCATCAGATACCAAAATTCCCAATCAAACACCATCAGATACCAACATTCACCATCAAACACCATCAGATACTAACATTCACCATCAAACACCATCACATACTAACATTCACCATCAAACACCATCAGATACCAACATTCACCATCAAACACCATCAGATACTAACATTCACCATCAAACACCATCAGATACTAACATTCACCACCAAACACCATCAGATACTAACATTCACCATCAAACACCATCAGATACTAACATTCACCATCAAACACCATCAGATACTAACATTCACCATCAAACACCATCAGATACTAACATTCACCATCAAACACCATCAGATACCAAAATTCCCAATCAAACACCATCAGATACCAACATTCACCATCAAACACCATCAGATACTAACATTCACCATCAAACACCATCAGATACTAACATTCACCATCAAACACCATCACATACTAACATTCACCATCAAACACCATCAGATACCAACATTCACCATCAAACATCATCAGATACTAACATTCACCATCAAACATCATCAGATACCAACATTCACCATCAAACACCATCAAATACTAACATTCACCATCAAACACCATCAGATACTAACATTCACCATCAAACACCATCAGATACCAAAATTCCCAATCAAACACCATCAGATACCAACATTCACCATCAAACACCATCAGATACTAACATTCACCATCAAACACCATCACATACTAACATTCACCATCAAACACCATCAGATACCAACATTCACCATCAAACATCATCAGATACTAACATTCACCATCAAACATCATCAGATACCAACATTCACCATCAAACACCATCAAATACTAACATTCACCATCAAACACCATCAGATACCAACATTCACCATCAAATACCATCACATACTAACATTCACCATCAAACATCATCAGATACCAACATTCACCATCAAACATCATCAGATACTAACATTCACCATCAAACACCATCAGATACTAACATTCACCATCAAACATCATCAGATACTAACATTCACCATCAAATACCATCACATACTAACATTCACCATCAAACACCATCAGATACCAACATTCACCATCAAACACCATCAGATACTAACATTCACTATCAAACACCATCAGATACCAACATTCACCATCAAACACCATCAGATACTAACATTCACCATCAAACACCATCAGATACTAACATTCACCATCAAACACCATCAGATACCAACATTCACCATCAAACACCATCAGATACTAACATTCACTATCAAACACCATCAGATACCAACATTCACCACCAAACACCATCAGATACTAACATTCACCATCAAACACCATCAGATGCTAACATTCACCATCAAACACCATCAGATACCAACATTCACCATCAAATACCATCAGATACCAACATTCACCATCAAATACCATCACATACTAACATTCACCATCAAACACCATCAGATATCAACATTCACCATCAACTACCAACCTTCACCATCAAACACCATCAGATACCAACATTAACCATCAAACACCATCAGATACCAACATTAACCATCAAACACCATCAGATACCAACATTCACCATCAAACACCACCAAATTTCATTAAAAAAATATTTTAGTAATATTTTTATATTTGTTTTTATGATTATATTTTTGACGTACACACTTTTTCTTCAGCTTTGTTTCTATCAGAGATTATTTCTTACTCCCAGCCATAAAGAGGAAACTATTAAAACCTCCTACAGTTTATTAGAACAACATAAAGTTACATTTTTCTTTTTCTTTTTAAAAGCAGACACACTGTAATTATTTCAGCTCCTTATTGCAGCGCTACTTGAAACAAAACCCCCAGCGTTCTGGCACAAGCTCCAGATCATAATTTCCGTCTCATTTCTTGCTCAGGCTTTGTAATTGATCCTTTTCCCTCAGTCCAGACAGCCACCCATGGCTTCGAGATCTCCTCGCCCACAGCCTAGAGCCTCTTTCACATCCATCATCCACTATACACATACACAGGGTGAGTGAGATGTTTACATTTCCACCTCTCTCTCTCTCTCTCTCTCTCTCTTTCTCTGTGTCTGTATGAAGATAGAGAGTGAGTGTTGGTCCACAGGAGGCCCCTGGTTTTCATATTACACCATCAGAAATTCCTGCGGTGCGCTGACACAGAGCTGCGAGTGTTCAGAGACTCGGCCAGTGAGCGCTAACACTGTTAACAGACAGCTCTATATTTAGCGCCTGCTGGAAAAGCCTGCGCATTCACCTCCCTACTGCAATCTACACCCTGATCACAATTCTGCTAAAGTGTCGGAGCGTGAAGACATGGAGCATTTGACACTGAGGCTCGGTGGTAATTAGCCGGTCACAAGCTCCGCCCACAAATTGATTACTTGCTGTTTTGAAAAACGGAGGCCGAATCCTTCGAGCTAAGCGGCTACTATGAGGAGTAGAAATTGAAGTTTTGAGGATTAGCGATGGTAGAAATCCAACAGTTAGGCCTTTAAAGTGCACCTATGATGGGTTTTCAAACATGCAGCGTGTTATCGAGCGGTTTGTGAATGTAAAAACGCCTGCAAAGTTTCAAAAAAAAAAAAACGCACGACAAATGGAGTTATCGACTCCCAAAAGAAGGACCCGATCGTGAACGGCTGAATCGACTCGTTAGTGATTCCAGACTTTACTTCCTGTACTGACCTACATAGGTTTGTAACAAAAAAACAGACGGAGCTGAAACTCGTTACAGTAGTGGGCGTTTCCTTTTCGACACACGCTGACAGCGGTAGACCAATCACAACGGACTGGGACGTGTGACCAATCAGAGCAGAGTATGCTCTCTGAAAGGAGGAGTTTAGAACGAATCATTTAGAACGGATCATTTAACGAGTCGTTTGTGACACTGGGGGGAATAAAGGTAAGGCTGCAGTTTAAATTACGAGCACGTTAAAGTGTTTTATGAGCTCGGATGCAGGAAAATCGATCGTATGAGACCTTAAACGAACTTAGGCATGTTTCAAATCCATAATAGGTGCGCTTTAATACAAACATAAATGATTAATCGGACGAAAAGTCCAAAATGAAAAGATCAGATTCGACCCTGAAGGTAACAGTGATGGCTACCAGAAAATAAATTCCTAGCAGGTGGACCCACAATGTGAAACTATAAAAAATGAAAGTACACATACCAAAACTATCAAGGTACTGTAAGTGCCAAATGAAACAGATTTGAACGTGCTTTTAAATGCTTCTTAAAAGAGTGCATCGCGCTGTACCGATGAGACGACGTCATCTTCAGGAAGCCTTCTTTATTGCTGAACATTTGGGTTCTTTTAGTCGTGCCTGTTTTGTTGTGTCTCAGAGTACTGACCTTAATCTTTAATTGTTCATGAGGATGACTCCACTCCCGCTGTTCCTCATTATTTCACTGTCATCGCGCTCGGCCGAGTGTAATTTAGCCGCGCTTTATTAAACCCTAACGCTGCCTCAGAAGTGCTTTCGTTCACAAAATCTACGTTACACTGCGTTACATTATATTACGTTACATTATATCACGCAAAGGATTACATCACTCAGAATCAGGAGGTCAGGTGATCAACGAACAACAGTACCAGGGAGCATCCGAAACACACAGATCAGGAAACAGAACCGGATCAAGATGGACGGAACGTGACAATACAGGACGAAACGGCTCGGTAGCGTCAGGACGGTAAAACACCGAACGATCCTTCATGTGGAACAAAGACACACGAGTGTTTAAATATACAACTGAAAACAGGTGCGAGTAATGTAGACACATGAGGAGGAAAAAAACAGTCGGAGACAGGACACGAACCGAAATAAAACACACATGGCAAAGTAAACACAATTTATGACATCATGGAAGTGTGTGCCGTAGCGCCGCGGGCGGCTTATTTGTGCTGAGCTCAGTGACTACAGAAATCAGACAGATCGAACTGATTGAATTTTACTGCGAGTGCCTTCAGAACCGTGTTGGCTTTGCTTGTTTCGATTCCTCTCATCCTGCACTGATTTTCTTCTCTTAATAGCCAATTAGAGCCAATCATCTTTTTCCTGCCTCTGGCCTTAAACAGCATCAGAACCTTCTCAGTTAGTCAACACAGCACAGAAACCCTAGCACAGTCGCGTCGGGGCGTTAGCCGGTGTTTGTCTTCCTGTTATGACAATGCGTGGATGAATAACGACATCATTCAGGGCACGCATCCTGTCAAATCAGATCCTGTCGTGAAACCTTCCTGTTTAGCTTCCTGTATGTCTCTTCATCGTACGTGCCCGCCTCTTCTTCTGTCACGCATCACTGTTCACGTGGCGTTTTTGAATAATACACGTTACTACACGTTTAAACCTGCGTGTCATGAAATCAGTACGGGAACTCTGAACTACAGTTCCCAACAGCCACTGCTTTATTGTCACATGACCACCTGCGCCTGATTCACGTTCCTGGTAATTAGCACTCTTGTATATAGTCACAGTTTGCAGCGCACACTTGCGTTATCTCGCGTTATCGTCTCACTACACCTTTTTCCATGCTGCCGTATTTTGCCTTTGTAGAGTGTTTGGTATGTTTGTTGGTTAATATATGTTTAAGAATCTGCGCTTGCTTCCGTCTGTACGTTGAATCGTGACACTGCGGTGATGCATTAAATGAATAATAACATGTTTCGTAAGCTCTCGTTCAGTGTGTCTGCACTGTTGGCCTGGGACAATTTTCCACCATGTGTGAGAGACCGAAAACGCCCTGGAGTCAACTTAAAAACACACCAAACACACAGCGGGGATTTAACTTCAGCCTGAACAGTAACTCCAGCTAGAAGCTGCTCAACACCTGCATTCGGAACAATGGAGGACTTGTAGTGATTTATCACTGTCATGATCCCGCTTACGAGATTTTCCAGCCAAGGAAACTAGACACTCAACAGAAGCACTGTGTCTTCCCCTGAGCTCAGTCACACCCTGCTGAAATCCTTCGACTGCTGAAACACATCACTGAAGCTCAGCAGTTTGTGATTATGCACTCAGTGTAGCTGTTTAAACAACCGAGGTAGCAATCTGCACGGATCTTTTCAGGTCTTCCAGAGAATGAGAGAAGGTAAACGAGAACAGGAACTAACTTGTTTCACGGACGTTCAACAACGTTATATGTAACTAGAAATGGATGGAAAGTATGCAGTCGTCTGCAAATCGCATAAATGCAGTTGACTAGGATCCACTTTATTAGGAACAGCTGTACACCTGTTCATTCATGCCATTATGCAATCAGCCAATCATGTGGCAGCAACGCAATGCATGAAAACAAAAGCAGATACAGATGGTGTTAAATTTCACATCAGAACGGGAGAAAAAAAAAAATCCCATGTGACCTCAGTGACTTTGACCGTGGTATAGCTGCTGGTTCCAGATTGAGTATTTCAGAAACTGACGATCTTCTGGGATTTTCATACACACCAGTGTCTAGAGTTTACAAAGAATGGTGTGAAATACAAACACACACACACACACACACACACACACACACACACACACACAAACCACCCAATTTCGCTGGCCCTGTTGATGAGAGAGGTTAGAGGAGAATGGCCGGGCTGGTTTGAGCTGACATGAAGGCTACGGTGACTCAAATAGCCACTCTTTGGTGTGCACATCTATGGTGAGCAGAAAAGCATCTCAGAACCTTGAGGTGGATGAACTACAGCAGCAGGAGACCACAACGGGTTCCACTTCAGTCAGGAAGTGACTCTACAGACGCATGAAAATTGGACTGGTGGTGGTGGTATAATGGTGTGGGAAAAGTTTTATTGGTAGACATTAGTCTATCTATCATCATACACATCAATAGGATTCATCAAGAGGAGGATGATCTGTTATCCAGGCCATGTGACTGTACATTTACATTTACGGCATTTGTCAGACACTCTTATCCAGAGCGACTTACATTTATCTCATTCATACATCTGAGCAATTGAGGGTTAAGGGCCTTGCTCAAGGGCCCAACAGTGGTGGCTTGGCAGTCTTGGGACTTGAACTCCCGTCCTTCTGATCAGTAACCCAGAGCCTTTAACCACTGAGCCACCGCTGTAAATATTCATGATTCTAAAGTGAGCTTGTTATCAGATCGTACCATCGCCGCCGGCCTTCTCTGTCTCACCAATCCACTCGACCTTCCATCCGTCTCCAGCTATCAGGAAATCTGCACCGAGGAACGAAGCCCAGTTCCTCGCCACATTACCGGCTGTAGTAACACACAGAATCCCAAAGTGGAGGAACGGCTGAGTGGCTTAGCGGATGAATCACATTCAGAAAATATTGGATTGTGATAGAAGTTTGTCTTGGAGTGCCGCGACTCGGGTAGAATAACAATCCACAGGAGCGAGGATGAAAAATGAAGTACATGGGTTGAATAAAACAGGAGAGAACTGTTTATTGGCGAAACAAAGCTCTTTGCAAGGAATAAAACCCTCCTTACAGCAAACATAATAAAAGGAGGGGGTGGTGCGATGAAGTGGAGTTACTGCTACCTCCCTGCAGTTGATGATTTCCCTACAGCGACGTGTTTTATTCCTCTCATACCTCCTCATCATAGTTTTGATCGGTTTATAGTTACGTTTAATGTTGTGGACCATCTGTGACAGATGTTAGCTCAGTCGTTCCCACGCCAGCCTCTCTTTATCCTTTCTCTTGAAGTTAATAAGATTGAAAAAACAAACAAACAAACAAACAACGCAGCTTCTCATGCAAAGACGCGTAAACGCTTCTGTCCTGAAGATGTCGGAAAACGTGATGCCTCTTAAAGCTTTACCTCTGACTGTTCCAAAGCGCTGACACTGGAGACTCCTTCCAAGAACGTTAAATAAACATCTCTTTACAGAACATGTTTTTCTTTGTTAAATAAATGATCGGACGTGCTGTTTTTTTTTTTTTTTTTTATAAAAAAAGATCATCTTAAGAGTGTCATCGACGATTATTTCCCTTAAACATACTGTATACAGGTACATACAGTACAGTACTGTGCAAGCACGTGTAAAGCAAAAATGCCTTCAAAAATAAAGAAATGAAATGTTTTCAACATAAAAGAAAATCTACTGTAAAGAGTACAGCGAACAGGACTAAACTAAACAAAATCGGTAGATGGTGTGGCGACACTTTGCAGTTTTACAAGCAACATCAGCTGGTAATGATGGAGAATCTGATGCAGTTCTTCTGGAGACTTTAACTGCTGCACTTGTTTCTGTTCTTGCAGCTAATCCCTGACAGAAAATACTAATATTTTGTCATTTTTACGCAGTTTTACTGACGTACTAACATATTAGTACCCTGGTTGAGTACCTGTGGTATTCTGATGGATTTTCTGATGGATTTCGTCTTCCAAACGAACAAACGTGTGAAAAACCGAGACGTTATTTTCATCGTCCGTCTATACAGTATATTAAAGTCGTTTACGTATGACCGAATGCATGTTGGTCGCTGTCTAATTCCCATGGCCTGCTCAGCACACTGTTTATCCTCGATAAAACGTCGGAGACGCTCTACAGCCGCTCCCGTTCACACGACGCCACCCAGCTGTTGACATTTGCGGTCGACAGGAAGTGGTTCTTAACGTTCCGTCACTTTCCTCAGAATGTGGAATGTGAATGTGGGAGCTCTGGTCTGCCATTAAAAACGTCTCATTAAAACTCAACACAATCCCAGAAGCCAACACCTGCTGCTCACGCTCACGTTTCTCGGCCGGGTCCAGTCCTGAGCTACAACCACAAGGGCTGCACTCGTCTGGGTCTGGAGAAAGCCGGCAGTGTGGAGATGGAGTGTAAAGGATCAGGACGATTTGACGGCTGTAAACACCGAACTCAGGCGCTCGTTCTTTCCACAAATCACCCATAAAGTTCTGTTTTGAAAGTTAAATAGATCAATACAGCCTATGGAGCGTAAGAAGTGCAGACTCGGGCAAAACATATATTTCAGTTTCTGACATAAAGACGCATTACGGCAACCTTCAGGAAAAACAGAAGCTGTGTATAAACACTCATAAGTTCTCCCAGAGGGTGTAATGTTGTGTAGTAGAGTATTCAATTCAATTCAATTCAATTTGATTTGTGTAGCGCTTTTAACAACAGACGTTCTCTCAAAGCAGCTTTACAGAAACATATAAACACAGGATGGAGATTTTAAGTGTGGGAATTTATCCCTATTGGGCGAGCCGGTGGTGACGGTGGTGAGGAAAAACTCCCTGAGATGTTAAGAGGAAGAAACCTTGAGAGGAACCGGACTCATACAGAAGAGCATGATTTCTTGATCATCTCATTGGGATAAATCCTTCACTAATGTACACAGGCCTGACGTTGTACTACGCGAAAATGCTCGGGTTCTATGGTATTCGTGATATAATGCGTTATAAACACTGAACAATTCGATTCACATGACGTGTTGTCATGTGATGTTCACATTTCATTTATAATTACGACCTTCATAGAAAGTGGAAACTGATTTACTGATTGTAGCTACCATGGATCTTATTAAATCAGCGGACGGACAGTGTTTGATTCGCAAAACAAACCCTGCTGAGATCTGAGGGTCTCATTTATAATGATGTGTGTGAAGGAATACTAATTGTAGAGCTCTTAATAAAAAAAAAAAACCCATAACAGATTGTTCATGCACACAAAACAATAAAATCCCTCCACAAAATAAATGTCACGAAGTGGACCAGTGGACTGTCAGTTGTGGCCGCTGTGGGGATGTGGACTAGTTGGCGCGGTTGATTAAACAGACGATAAAGAACATAGCTGAATGCAGGGTTTTTTTTATTCTGAAAATATTTCACACTAGATGAAACCAAGAGTATGTTGGGGAAAAGTCATTTTTTTCACTAACACTAACACTAATAGACTCTGAGACTAGTAATTAAAAAAAAAAGGTGATTAAAAAAAAACGTGTTGTTTAGCAAAGTAAAAGGTAGAATCGTTGATGTGACGTTTCTTTGTTAGGAGACATTTATTATGTAACATTTATGGAGGGAGTCTCCAGTGTCAGCACTTTCTAACAATCACGGCGCTTTTACATTTATTGGCATTTGGAAGATGTCCTTATCCAGAGCGACTAACAGTGTCGACTCTAACAGTGGTAGCTTGGTAGTGCTGGGGCTTGAACTCCTGACCTTCTAATCAGTAACCCAGAGCCATTAACCACTGCCCCACCACTATCCCACCACTGCCCCGCCACTATCCCGCCACTGCCCCGCCACTGTCCCACCACTATCCCACCACTGTCCCACCACTATCCCACCACTGTCCCACCACTATCCCACCACTGTCCCACCACTGCCCCACCAGTATCCCACCATTGCCCCACCACTGTCCCACCACTGTCCCACCACTGTCCCACCACTATCCCACCACTGTCCCACCACTGTCCCACAACTGTCCCACCACTGTCCCACCATTGTCCCACCACTATCCCACCACTGCCCCACCACTGCCCCACCACTATCCCACCACTGTCCCACCACTATCCCACCACTGTCCCACCACTATCCCACCACTATCCCACCACTGTCCCACCACTGTCCCACAACTGTCCCACAACTGCCCCACCTCTGCCCCACCACTGCCAGTACCCCAGTGGTCCTCTGCTGCTTTGTTAAGTTTTCCAGCAGAGGATGGTCTTCAGGTCAGAGGAGATTATACTTTCTGGAGAGTGAGAGAGAGAGTGAGAGAGAGAGAGTGAGAGAGAGAGAGTGAGAGAGAGAGAGTGAGAGAGAGAGAGAGAGAGAGAGAGAGAGAGAGAGAGAGAGAGAGAGAGATGCTAGTGAATATATAAATGACTGTTTATTGCAGCTATGCTATAAGGAGTTTCCAGGCCACACTCTCAGTTTCAAAAGCACCGATTTCAGCTGCCGGTTCGTCGACATGAACATATTTTAAGAATTACCCTTAATTAGTGTAACATGATGCACAGATTCATTTATTTATTTTTACTTTACACATTTATTGCACCGATTTATTTACTTTCATAGTTAACAGTGTAACTAAAGCATTGACGCTTCCACACAAGTAAAACAGTCTGAAATGAGTGATGCCCTGATTTAATTACTGTATGGAAAAGATAATTACTCAAATAGTCATCAACTTTTCTGAATTACTGGTAAAAATTAGTAATTGTGCAAATCCTACAACAAACCCAACATTAACCACATCTAAGTCCTCTGAATCGTCACAGGAAATAAAGATCTGCAGTCAGGAAGTGATGCATGTCACTGCTCAGTTTCCTTCACCGAGATCTGGATTTCTTCTGCATTGGCCCAAAGCCATTTGAATCTGTTTATAGCAAACCTCCTGGCCCGAGGAGCCGCAGCCGTCGGGTTCGTCCTAAATCTTCGTCCTACTTTCTCCCTCAGCAATGAGCACTGTCGGTTTCTCTGAAAATCGAGCCAAGTGATTTTTTTTCTCCCTGTTTGCTGAGTTTCAGAATGACAAAAAAAAATGCAGTGTGGGACTGAAAGCCACAACGCCTCTCCTACACAAGCTTCTTACACAACCTCCGTCTCTGTGGTCTCGCTGCTAGGACGGAGGTGCTAACTCTCTTCTGCTTCGGCTTAGTTAACTTTTGCAAAAACAAGGCTAATAAACGACATC
>NC_030428.2:27992500-28007500 GCF_001660625.3 Ictalurus punctatus
AGCGCTTCACCGTATCAGCGAGTACACAGGTTTTGATTTACGTGTGGCACGTATGCAGTACGGTTCCCTAAAGTAGCTGTTACTATAGAAACGATTATATGATAATAAAGAAAGAAAGAAATAATGAAAGGGTGCCAATACTTTTACGGTTCAATATGTAGTGCAGGTTATAATACAGTATAGTGTATATCAGATTATATACAGTGTGTATAACCTGCGGTGAATGTGCGTGTGTGTGTGTGCGTGTGTGTGTGTGTGTGCGTGCGTGCGTGTGTGTGTGTGTGTGTGTGTGTGTGTGTGTGTGTTCACTATGTGACTTTATTGTGTGCAAACGCAGGAGGGAAACATTTCAGTTCGGACCTGCTGATACTGAAAAATATGTATAACTGAGACGTTGCAGGAAGGCAACTCACTCACACTCTCTCTCACACACACACACACACACACACACACACACACACACACACACACACACGCACACACACGCACACACACACGCACGTTTCTCCCAAGGGCCGATTGAAAGTGATGGGTTTCAGCTTGTTAGACGTCCACACACAACCTAAGCCGTTCCCATAGAAACAGGCCAGGTAATTACACACACACACACACACACACACACACACACACACACACACACACACACACACACACACACACACACACAGGTAAGAACAGACATCAGCATGGCCTTGAATTGCTGAAGAGGGAGACAGAGTGTGTGTTATTCTGCACACACACACACACACACACACACACACACACACACACACAGCTACAGCACAGTTATAATGTTTGAGTACATTTATTTTTAATAAATTCACTTTTCTTAAGTGCATTTATTGCAGAATGTGTGTGCGTCCATGTGTGTGTGTGTGTGTGTGTGTGTGTGTGTGTGTGTGTGTGTGTGTGTGACTCCTCCACCTCGCTCTGCTTATTACAAGGCTCCGATGGAGTTTTTATAGTGTTGGCTGAGAAAAAGACCAGCTGGTTTGAAGAGGGAAAGCAATGGAAAGCCAAACACTTCTCACACACACACACACACACACACACACACACACACACACACACACACACACACACACACACACACACACACACACTACAACAGGTCACAGTATTACAGATTGTGTAATTCAGAGCTCACAGCGTGGTCAGTTGTTTATTTTTACACTTTATATGCATGTAAAGTCGGTGTATAATTAAATACGAGGTCATGAATACATTTTTACGCTGCTACGGAACACACGCACACAAACATACCGCGGAAAGGAACGTTCAAAGCTTTCTATTCTGCTTAAAATGAACAATATGCTCTCAGACTTGTCAGGTTAAAGGCTTCACTAGAACACTAATTGGTGGATATTATGTCTACGGTGGTGCTTGAAAGTTTGTGAACCCTTTAGAATGATCTATATTTGTGCAGAAATATGATTCAGAACATCATCAGATTTTCACACGGCTCCTACGAGTAAACAAAGAGGACCCAGTTAAAGAAATCAGACAGAAATATTATACTTGGTGGTTTATTTAATGAGGAAAATGATCCAATATTCCATATCTGTGAGTGAGTGGGAAAAGTATGTGCACCTCTAGGATTATCAGTTTAATTTGAAGGTGAGATTAGAGTCAGGTGTTTTTAATGGTTGGGATGACGATGAGGTGTGAGTGAGGGAGCGTCCTGTTTTATTTAAAGAACAGGGATCTATCAGAGTCTGATCTTCACAACACGTGTTTGTGGAAGTGCATCATGGCACGAACAAAGGAGATTTCTGAGGACCTCGGATAATGAGTTGTTGAAGCTCATCAGGCTGGAAAAGGTCACAGAACCATCTCTAAAGAGTTTGGACTCCACCCATCCACAGCCAGACAGATTGTGTAGAAATGGAGGAAATTCAACACCATCGTTCCCTGCACAGGAGCGGAGACCAACAAAGATCACTCCAAGAGAAGACGTGTAATAGTCCATTCGATGTTTGATCCATTCCTCTCGGCAAGTCTCGGTTATGATGGTCCCTCTGATGGTCTCGCAATTTCAAAATCCTCCATAAATTTTCACTGGGATTCGATTCAGGAAAGGTCTTCCTGAGTTACTGTGGCTGTGTTTGGGTCGTTATCTTGTGGAAACATCACGCCTCGGTACATCGCTCTAGTCATGTTTCCTTCGAAGGCATGTAACGCCACAGTGACGTCTGCAGAGGATCAGCCCCATATCGTGATGCTCCCACCACCGCGCTTCACTGTGGGGGAACGACACTGCCAAACAACTCTATTTCTTTTTCTTTTAACCAGAGTATATTTTCACATTGTGCATTGATTTCTCTAAATGCGTTTAGAGAAACATCTCTGCTTACATTTTTTTTTTGTAGCAGAGGAGTTAAGCATTCACTGTAGAAGATGGTTGTGGGGCAGTTTTTTTTTATTGTGCTCTGGGTAACCGGTGCTCCTGCTGCTTTCAGGTCGTCCTGCAACTCTTTTCAAATGAATGCTTGTTTCTTTCTTACCTTGTATAGTTGTATAGTGTTTCAGATGGAATATTTATAACAGTATAGTATAGTGTAATAGTGTAGTGTAGTAGTGTAGTAGTGTAGTGTAATAGTGTAGTGTAGTAGTGTAGTGTAGTAGTGTAGTAGTATAGTGTAGTAGTATAGTGTAATAGTGTAGTGTAGTAGTGTAGTAGTGTAGTGTAGTAGTGTAGTAGTGTAGTGTAGTAGTGTAGTGTAGTAGTGTAGTGTAGTAGTGTAGTGTAGTAGTGTAGTAGTGTAGTGTAGTGTAGTGTAGTAGTGTAGTAGTGTAGTAGTATAGTGTAGTAGTGTAGTGTAGTAGTGTAGTGTAGTAGTGTAGTAGTGTAGTATAGTGTAGTAGTGTAGTGTAGTAGTGTAGTGTAGTAGTGTAGTAGTGTAGTGTAGTGTAGTAGTGTAGTGTAGTAGTGTAGTGTAGTGTAGTAGTGTAGTGTAGTTTGGTGTAGTGTATTTACTGATGGATTTCGGGTTTCAGCTCATGTGGATGGTCATAGTAGTCTCTCTCTCTCTCTCTCGCTCTCTCTCTCTCTCTCTCTCTCTCTCACACACACACACACACACACACACACACACACACGCGCGAGTATGAACTTGTGTGCATGAATATTATGAGGTGGAATAATTCAGGAATTTTCTTAACGACTCATCTCAGAGGAGGAAGGTTTTGTTTACAGCGGTGCAGAATGAATTCTGACCTTTTGACCGTTTAATTTCAGCTCCAGTCCTGACCTTCAGCTCTGTTTGGTTTGGTGGATGATTTGTTGTCGATTCAAAATGCTGAAAAGATTGGACAGGCCACCTCTAGGGCCATCCAGCCTGGGGATTCTTTTGTCCAGCGTGTGGTTTCTACCATCCACCATTGGGCTGCCTCTGTCCAGTCTGGGGCCTTTTCTTTCCATCACACCTGGTGCGTCTTCTATCCAGCCTGGGACTTCTGTACATCCTGGGGCCTTCTCACCAGCCTGGCGCTTATTTTTATACCCTAGGGCTTCTGTCATCCAACCAGGGACTTCTTTAGTCCAGGCTGGGGCTTTCTCTTTCCAACAGTAAGCTTCTTCCGTCAAACCCGGGGCCTCCTCTGTCCAGTCTGGAGCATCGTCTGTCCATTCTGTAGCCTCTATCATCCAGCCTAGGGTTTCTTCCATTCATCCAGTGACTTTATCTGTCCAGCCTGTGTCTTCATCTGTCTAATCTGGGGCTTGTTTTATCTATCCTCCTTTGTCCAGACTATCCAGCCTCTTTCTTACATTATCTTACATCCAGCCTCTATCTTACATTTACATTGTCTGTCTAGCCATGTGCTTCTTACATCATCTGTCCAGCAGGGGACTTCTGTACATCCTCTGGCATCTTCTTTCCAGCCTGAGGCTTCTTTTGCCTACCCTGCGGCTTCTGTCATAGACCCTGGGGCTTCTCTCCAACCAGCCAGAGGCCCCCAAGTCCAGCTTGGGGTTTTATCATTCCAACCATGAGCATCCTCTGTCAATTCTGGGGCCTGTCCAGCCTGGGGCATCATTTGTCCACTCCTCCATCATCCAACATCATTTATTCAGTTATTTGTCTGTCCAGCCTGGGGCATCTTCCATTTATGCAGTGGCCTCCTCTATCCAGCTTGGGGCTTTTTTTTTTGTCTAACCATGTGCTTCTTCTGTCCATCCCGAGTCATCCAATATCCAGTCTGCGGTTTCTTCTGTCCATCCTGACACCTACTCTGTCCAATCTAAGGCTTCTTCTGGCTGTCCAACCTAAGGCATCCATTGATTTATTTTTCCATCAAAACCTGAGGGTTCCTCATTCCAACTAGGGACTTTTTCTGTCCATAACAGCGTCTACATGGACCAGCCTGGTTATGTTTAATTACTGTATTATTGCTGTAGTTCTTCCTTAACTCAATCTAGACTAAAGCTAGCAATGACCAAATAACAAAAAAATAAATGATACTGTTTATCGCTAGGACAACGATCCTGACTGAAATAACTGTTCTCTGAAACTCCACTGTTTAGGACACAGCCAGAGTTTAGCAGCTGTTAATCAACTCGGTGTCGGCCCACGTTAACACCTCGATCTGGAACTCGTACTACTGAGGAATGATGGAGATGAACTCATCCAAATCTGACTGCCAGAACTTCGCTTTTAATGAGACCGTATATCTCAGACATGATATGGGATTGAATTTATAGTCGGGACACTGACATCCAAAACGGAAATGAAGCACGAGCATCAGGAGTGGATCGTTTTGGCCTGGATTCTAGATAAAACCTTAAACGTGACTGCTTCGTCGAGCCACTTTGGCTAAAACGACCAGTAAATTCATATCTGGGACACGGCGTGAATCATAGTTTATATTTGTTTTTATATTCATCCAGTCCCTTGAACATCTGGTGGTGTCAGTCTCTGGTAAAAATCTTCTGAGAGCTGCAGTTTGTGTGTGTGTGTGTGTGTGTGTGCGTGTGTGCGTGCGGAGTCGTTGTGAACGTCAGTATTGAATGCTGAATAAAGAACACATGCCTCCATGAAAGGCCTGCGTGTTTGTGTATTTATTCATCAATTAATTAAAGTCGATTGTTACACCAATCTGACAAGGGCGAGAGTTTTCTACACCTCCCGCTGACTCGGTGAAGCTTCCAGGTGAGTTCAGAGTCAACAACTATTTCTCCAACACTGATCACGTCTAGGAATACGTCTCAGAAGCGCAAGATGCTTGGACAGATCGTCCGACTCTCTTAGAAGGCATCAGATTCATCTGGATGGCAAATTTCACTCACACGGATTGTTCCAGCTAGTTTTTATTTATTTATTTATTTATTTATTTATTATTGGAATCCAATATGCTCTTAAAGTAAACGTTCAAAGTCAAAATGAATTCTTTTTCAGCAACAAAATTAAAAAAAATAAATAAAAAAGAAAATGTAAGAATTCAACAGGAGTGCGCATGTTCTCCCCGTGCTGCGGGGGTTTCCTCCGGGTACTCCGGTTTCCTCCCCCACTCCAAAGACATGCATGGTAGTCTGATCGGCGTGTCTAAAGTGTCCGTAGTGTACGAATGGGTGTGTGAGTGTGTGTGTGATTGTGCCCTGTGATGGATTGGCACCCTGTCCAGGGTGTACCCCACCTTGTGCCCCATGCTCCCTGGGATAGACTCCAGGTTCCCCGTGACCCTGAAAAGGATAAAGCGGTATAGAAGATGGATGGATGGATGGATGGATGGATGGATGGATGGATGGAAGAATTCAACAGTAATACCGCAGTCGACCTACCTCAAACGGGAAAACTCGTAGCTTGGACGTAGATGATGTCAATTTCAACCTGTTTGAGCTACAAAGTAGGGGAAGAACACACACGGACGCCTCCGTGTCAACGAGCTAATCAGCCAAGTGTGTGATGAGGATGAGTGTCCTCCTCAAAACAGCTAACTGTAGAGTCAGCGTTATAGATTTAACAAGCGAGTACATCTGCATGTTGATTGACCTAAAGTAAATAACATTTCCATTTCTTACAGCGTTTGGTGGACACCCTTATCCAGAGGGACTTATGTTTTATCTTCTTTTATACAACTGAGCAGCTGAGAGTTAAGGGCCTTGCTCATGGACCCAGCAATAGCAGGTTAGTAGTGCTGGGATTTGAACTCATGACCTTCCAATCAGGAGTCCACTTCCTGCTTAGAAATACATTATAACTCATCTAAAGTTAAGTAGTGCTGCTGTGTCACGGTTTGGAGGCGGAGACGTACGCAAGTACAGATAAAGAGTTTATTAACAATGGAAACAAACCACAAAAGAAGCTATGAACACGTCAGAAAAAACACTGGGGCAAAGAAAAACCATGAAACAACGACCACCGACCCTCGGACAGAAACAATGACGGAGAAAGACAAACGCAAGACAACCAGTGTAGCGCAAACTGTGGCTATACATACCCGTAAGTGCTCGTTGACAACAGTGAAGTTCAGGTGCACTTGGGCATGTGACACGATCGTGTGGTGCAATGGCTGCTGGGAACTGTAGTCCGGATCTTCCCTCCGCGGTATATCCATGACCCCGCCGATGCCGTGAGCGGCCATTTTGACTTGACGTCACCTTTCTGAACTCGGGGTTGAGAAGCGGGCGTTTTCATTGGGTTTTCCTATTCGGAGATAAGTCTTGAGTTACCGCTCAGATGTTGTAAAGGTTCCGTGCCGTACGTCTGGGGCTCAGTCTAGATCACGGCGAATACTCGGACCTACTTCAGGCTTTTGAATGCAAAGTAGATGGCTGAAAGTGCACACTGAGACGCTCTGGTATGTCAAAGGATGTATAAGATATTCCACATTCAGAAGGCATACAGTAATTGTAATACTATTTTAGTATTTGGTCCGTACACCACAAATGACTCACCCGTGTTCCTACTGCATGAGCTCGAGATATTTTGGCATCCCAAACACATCTGTGAAAAGCAGCTGCTGCGATCGTGTGAATGAATTCATGAAGCCAGTTGTCACTGAAGCAGATGATTGGGACACATTTTATTCTAGAGGAATCGTGAGACAGTCTTTACGCCATTTGGCAGACGTCCTTATCCAGAGCGACTTACATTTATCTCATTTCTACGTCTGAGCAGACAGGGTTAAGGGCCTCGCTCAAGGGCCCAGCAGTGGTATCTTGACAGTGCTGGGGCTGGAACTCCCGACCTTCTGATCAGTCACCCAGAGCCTTTAACCCCTGTGGAGTCATTATACATCATACATACTCTCTGTTTACAGTTAAGTTAAGATATTTACAGCATAAGTGACTTGTAATAATTAATATAAACCTGTGATGTGCAGCTGCGTGACTGTCAGAGCTTCTGACCAATCCCAATCCAGAGCTCCACATATAAACGAATGCTACACATATAGATCATGGCATTTGAATAATTATTGGTTAATTGGTTGATTATCGGTCAACAGTTTTACCGTGTAAACACGCCAGTATTTTTAAAATTAGGATCAATACTTTAGATCCACGGTGTTTGTTTTTAAAAACGATCCCAATATCAGAATATTGGTATGATTGGTTGTGTTTTTATTGCTTATAAAAGTGAAAAGAAGAGCATATGAATGCACAGAGTTGTTATTATTGTAAGTAGTTTACGCCTTAAAGCGGAAACCGTTCTTTTTTTTTTTTTTTGGAGAGAGAAACCCTGTAAGACTCCCCGCTGAAGCTGTAACACTGCTGTAAATCTATACCGGTTCTTTATGTGATATAGGTATGTATTGATTTTTTTCTCTCTCTCTCGGCACACAGAACTTGTGGGCGTGTGTCACTGTGTTTTATAGTCTGTGCAGTCTGGAGATTTCGCTTCGTTAATAAGGAGTATAAATGAAACCGCCTCACAGCTTCCTCGAGGCGGAACTCTTCCAGCCTCTGCAGACATGGTGGTGATGCTCCTCAGGCTTCATGGCTGGAAAATTTCATAAAGAAGCGTTCTCCAGTGCTTCTCTCTGCCATGGCACGTTTATTAACTGGGAGTAATCCCATGGAACATCACTAATCACTAACCACTAAATATCATACGTCAGATCGAAGCTGGTCTGTATACGTCCCGTATTTCCTGTATGTTGTCTGGTCTGGGTTCAGAGTCAGCAACGTACGTTCAAAAGGCAATACGGTGATGTTAAGGCGGGGAAAGTTCCTCGTGTCAGAGTCAGGTTACGCGCCGATTTTCCAAGCTCCATATTCAGATCTTTCGCTCCCTAAATGATCTTTATCTTTCACTCCCTAGATTATCTTTCATTCACTAGATTATCTTTCACTTCCTATATTATCTTTCATTCACTAGATTATCTTTCACTCATTAGATTATCTTTCACTCCCTAGATTATCTTTCATTCACTAGATTATCTTTCACTCCCTAGATTATCTTTCATTCACTAGATTATCTTTCACTCATTAGATTATCTTTCACTCCCTAGATTATCTTTCATTCACTAGATTATCTTTCACTCCCTAGATTATCTTTCACTCACTAGATTATCTTTCACTCACTAGATTATCTTTCACTCCCTAGATTATCTTTCACTCACTAGATTATCTTTCACTCACTAGATTATCTTTCACTCCCTAGATTATCTTTCACGCCCTAGATTATCTTTCATTTAATAGATTATCTTTCACTCCCTAGATTATCTTTCACTCCCTAGATTATCTTTCACTCACTAGATTATCTTTCACTCCCTAGATTATCTTTCATTCACTAGATTATCTTTCACTCACTAGATTATCTTTCACTCCCTAGATTATCTTTCATTCACTAGATTATCTTTCATTCACTAGATTATCTTTCACTCCCTAGATTATCTTTCACTCACTAGATTATCTTTCACTCCCTACTGTAGATTATCTTTCACTCACTAGATTATCTTTCACTCCCTAGATTATCTTTCATTTAATAGATTATCTTTCATTCACTAGATTATCTTTCACTCACTAGATTATCTTTCACTCCCTAGATTATCTTTCATTTAATAGATTATCTTTCATTCACTAGATTATCTTTCACTCCCTACTGTAGATTATCTTTCACTCACTAGATTATCTTTCACTCACTAGATTATCTTTCACTCCCTACTGTAGATTATCTTTCACTCACTAGATTATCTTTCACTCACTAGATTATCTTTCACTCCCTAGATTATCTTTCATTTAATAGATTGTCTTTCACTCCCTAGATTATCTTTCACTCATTAGATTATCTTTCACTCCCTACTGTAGATTATCTTTCACTCCCTAGATTGTCTTTCACTCCATACTGTAGATTATCTTTATCTCTCATCCACCTTGTGATGAGTGTGGTGGAATTTATGCAAGCTTTACCTAAGATTAGCCCCACCCACTTCACAATAACACCTACAAGAGTACATGTAGACATTGAAAAGTCAGGAAAAACAGACTTTTAAATGGTATTAGCATTAATGCTAGCGTAAATCTGTCACATGGAGCAGGAAGCTAGCGTAACTACTGGAGGAGCACGTCTACCATAAACACACTGAAAATATGAATATTCAAATTAGATTCCTGCATAAATTACACTATATACAGGGCAAGAACCTTTCTGTAATCTGGAAAATAAAGCAATTATAGCTTCTTTTCATTTCAAATGGACTTCACTGACTGACGCTGTTTCAGTTTAACAGGAAGTGATCCAGGAGTTCCTGTTCCTGATGATGTCACTTCAGGCTCGCGTCTGATTGGCTGAGGAGACTGTTCTGTTACCATGACAGTAGAGAGGGCAGCATCAGAGCATCTATCTCTCATCTTTCATTCAAATTGCTCTTTATTTTCATTGATACGTGCACTCACTCACTCATACACACACGCACACACACACACACACACACACACACACTCACACTCACACTCACACACACACACGTTCAGAATAACTCAGTTGGCATGACGGGATATTTTTTATTGCTGCTGTTATAAATCAAGTATGACTCACAATTTATTGAGGTGGTGTGAATAACCGATTCTCTTGTCACATGGCGTTTCTGTGTATGTGTGTGTGTGTGTGTGTGTGTGTGTGTGTGTGTGTGTTCATTACAGACTGGGCATCCCTGTGGCTAAATAACAGGCTGTTTGTCTGAGACACACTACAGATTTATTGGCAATGGATAATGTGAACGTGCTCCTGTGTGTGTGTGTGTGTGTGAGTGTGTGTGTGTGTGTATGTGTATGTGTGTATGTGTGTATGAGTGTGTGTGTGTGTGTGTGTGTGTGTGTGTGTGTGTGTTATAGACTACCTAATGTTTTTCCATGATATGGCCTTAAAGGTCCATGTCTATCCTTTAATTTAGGACTCGGGGGCATCTCTGTCTAAACCAGAGGGGTGTGTGTGTGTGTGTGTGTGTGTGTGTGTGTGTGTGTGTGTGTGTGTGTGTGTGTGTGTGTGTGTGTGTATGTGTGTGTGTGAAGGCTACTTAATGTCCTCCATGACATGCTTTTTCATTATATGGCCGTCTGAAAGTGTACTCCGCCCAAACCAGAGCTATCAGTGTGTGTGTGTGTGTGTGTGTGTGTGTGTGTGTGTTTAGATACAGAAAACATAACATTTAAGCTCTCAGACACACATTAGAAGTCCTTTTGCTCCACTGAGTAAGGAATAAAACACTCATGCTGTTCTCATTCGTCAGAACATGATACTTTTTATCCATTTACAGTTACATTTAAGGTTGTCGAACTTCCGCAGCACTAGTCACGTTACCTTATAGCAGCGATAAACACTCGTTCCCTCACCATCCCCTCTTTTTTCTTTTCTCTTTCAGTTAATAACAAACTCCTCTGTCCTGAAGACATGGAGAAACCTAAAGCTACAGCTTTACTGTACCTGTGACACTGGAGACTCCTTCCGTAAATGTTAAATAAACGTCTCCTTCCCTTAAGAAATCTTCACCATATCAACGCACTGTCCCTGTGGATGAGCTGTTGCTATAGAAACGGTAAGGTCCCTACTGGACCCCCCCCCCCAAACAATAGAAATTCTCAGCTGGGTTAGAGTTAAAATCCCGTTTCAGAAGAATCGTCCAAAGGAATCGACTCAGTCAGGCGAGCGAGTCGTTTATGAGCGGAGGGAAGTCGCGTGAGGGCTGCTGTGTGTTTAAAAAGCGGTGCACGCGAGCGTACCGATGGGTATATGGAGGTACGGAGCGGAGGAGAGGAGCGGAGCGCGTGCCTACGGTAAACCGCATTCTTTACTGCCTATAAAAGGATTTATAACAGGAGTAGAGGTATTATAGGATATCTAACTTCAGCGGAACCGGAGTGTGGATGTCGGATTTCACCGGTAACCGAGTCACAAAGACCGGGAACCGGGAACACTCACTCACTCACTCGGTCACTCACTCGGTCACTCACTCGGTCAATGGGAAGTTTATTTATTTATTTATTTACTCACTTATGTATTTATTTATGTATGTATGTATTTATTTATTTAACCGGCTCCGGTTTGCACACTGATGCACTTTGTGCTCACGGTAAGACGCGTGTGCGCGCACGGGCGCGCGCGTTTGTGTGTAATGGACCTGGTGGTGTTTGTTTTGTGTTTTTGTTGGCTTTCGAGTTAGATGAGAGCTGGGTCTCGGTGATAACGGTCTGTGTGTGTGTGTGTGTGTGTGTGTGTGTGTGGGTGTGTGTGTGTGTGTGTGTGTGCGTGCGTGTGTGTTTGCGCGTGTGCGCGCGCACTCTTAACTCAGGCTCATATACAGAATAAGCACATCCATTCATTAGTTTTTTTTTCTTTCTTTCTTTTTTTTTACAATTAAAAAAGAAACAACACTTTTACACTGCAGAGTTCTTTTTAGAAATAAAAAAGCTGTGCATTAAGACATTCCCTCTGCTGCTACATGACTGTGATGTAGGAAAAGTTTTCCCTTAATGCCTCATGCACTATGAATATCTTTATACACGATAGCACAGCATATACAGTGTGTGTGTGTGTGTGTGTGTGTGTGTGTGTGTGTGTGTGTGTGTGTGTACATGGCTATAACATTTAGAGCAGGGTCAGTATCCATAACCGGTACATGACGGAGAGGATGTGAACCCCAGAGTGCCAGTGTTACAGTGTAAATGGAGGATTGTTATAGATGATCTATTTGGAATGAAACCCATAGTCCAGTCGCCATATTAACAAAGGAAACCTTAAATACTGAAACACATCCGTCTGTCTTCCGTAAGCGCTTCATCCTGCTTTATGGAGGTACTGGTGGATCCGGAGTCTATCCCAGGAACGCTGTGTGTGAGGTAGGAGTTCACCCGGTCCAGCACAAGAGCCCGTTCACACACTTCCTCACACCGAGGGGAAATTTTGCCTTCCATGGACAGTAGACTTGGCATTGTGTCTGTTAAAACCAGAGAACCCCAGAGAACACGCGGAACCGTGGACCCCGGAGCTGTGCGGCTCACTGCACCGATGTGCCGCTCATATAACCAGCAGCTAGTGGTATTAACTAGTCCTGTCACGATAGCGACTTTTGTCGGACGATATATCGTCCCAGAAAAGATTGCGATAAACGATATTATCGTTATCTTCAGAACGTTTTTATCCCTGTGTGTGTGTGTGACTGTAAGTGGTCAAGGCTTAGTACAGGTGTGAACGGGGTCCGGTGTGTCTCAGAGACGATCACTCGGCAGGTTCGGAGGTGATCCGGGACGTATATTTGTCCGCGTTTGCTTCTCATCGCTTCGTTCTGCATCTTATCTCTCGTTCACGCGTACGTTACGGTGAAAGACCACGCGATTAAAAACGGCTCGTACGGGTACGTGAGAGAGGAATCGCTGGGGGTTTCTGCCTGAAAACGAACGCAGGGGAAGACCGACGTAATAAACATTCGTGACGCCATGAAATTTGATGTAAACAGGCTAGCATATACAAAATAATAAACATCACAGTTCGATCGTTTAGAAAAAAAAAAAAAAAAAAAGAAAAGTGGATCAAATTGAGATTTGTTTAAGGTGGGAAGGGTAAGATCTCTGCTCTGTCTGTTCTTTAATATGAAATCCGTTCACTTTGGGGGAAAACATTCTCTGTAAGAGCGAAGTTTCAATACCTAAAGAAAATAAATGATATATTGTGACGGCTAGACGGCTAGACGTCCTGTGAGGTGTTCCAGGTGTGCAGTAGTTAGTACCTACAAAAAGTGGTCCAAGGAAGGACCTCCGAATTCCCCAGATCTCGATCCGATCCAGCGTCTGCGAGACGTCCCGGACGAACAAGTCCGATCCACGGAGACCCGACCTCACATCTTACAGGACTTAAAGGATCTGCTGCCGACGTCTCGGTCCCAGACACCACAGCACACCTTCAGAGGTCTCGTGGAGTCCGGGCGTCGACGGGTCCGAGCTGTTCTGGTGGGACAAGGAGAGGACGACCTACACGATAGTAATCCGGTGGTTTTAATGTTATGGCTGATCGGTGTTTAATGCAAACACAGCTTTGTGTAATTAAACATGCGCAGATTTACATATGTTAATAAAGACCGTCTGACCCAATCGGAATCCAGAATTGATCTGCGCCGTGGTTTAAAGCTGTATAACGTGTGTGTTTAACGCGTGTTAGCTCCCTGCCTGAATGCTCCGACGTCTCGCAGTTAAAGGTAAACAAAGACAAGGGCGAGCACGTGATTACAGGAAGTGAACAGATACACGTCCTTCTCAAGGACAGGAAACTGCGTCCAAAATCTGTGAATCGTCCTTTCATGGTAACATCGACTTTACAAACGATTCACGTCCGCTAAAGCGGCATGATAATCACCCCCGGGAGTTTGGGGGAGGGGGGGGGGGGGGGGGTCGAGGGGGGGTGTGTGTCTGCGGTTAATTAGATAAAACCCACACTGCAAATAGGAGAGAAATCCAATCTTTTATTGAAGTGTAAACGATATATATATATTTTTTTAAACAAAACCATATGTCATAATTATTGGCACCCCTGCGAACTGAGCAAACGGACTTCTGCGTCACCGCCTACCGACCGTAGCTTTTCGTTTGAAGCTAGAAATGCCTAATGAGTCGTATTTCACAGGGTAACATGACTGGAGCGGTGAAAAAGCCTTTTAGAAACCTCAATAATGAGAATACGATGAATATTTCGAGCTTGTTTGAAATAGTATCAGTTACTCTGGAGTCGAGTCGTGGGGTCGTGGCGTTAGTCCTTACTGAACCCTACGCTCATGCTAGCGAGTGACGACGCGACAGGTGATGAGTTTTTTTTCCATCGTCCACGTACGTGCTTGACTCGGAGCCACGCTTTTAGGAGACGTTTTTAATCGAGAGTTTCCCAACGCTACGCGAACGCTCTGAGGCGACAAATCGAAACGATCGGCTTGAAGCGTTCCTCGGCGCGATCCTGTGCACGTGTGGTCCGACGTTGCTTCTGTCGTCCTCCTCGCAACGTTACGTCCTACCTGCAAATGATTTCCTTTTAGCTTGGAAGGAGTTAACAGAGATCGTCGGTGCTTCTGGTGAGTGGACGTAGCCTGTACAGTTAGCTTGCTTTGCTAATCTAATCTAATCTAATCTTTCACTTCCTGTGCCGTGCGTGTGTGTGCGTTTGTGTGCGTGTGTGTGTGTGTGTGGTTCATTTACTGAGAACAGGAAAGATTGTTTGAAGATACACAGCTATAACAGGAAACACTCAGAGTACTTGCTTTATATACTGCATATTTACACACACACACACACACACACACGAAATACATATACATATACACACTGCACTTATACACACATGTTTTGGGTTGTGTCGAACTCTCTTGCGACCAGCACTGGAGCTCCGGTTCCTCTGCAGTGCTGATATCCAGCTCTTTCTGTTCTGAGGTCACGTGACAGTCTGGAGGTTTTGTTTTTTTTCCATCAGTAATGAGGAGAATGTTCCTTCCTTACTTGGTGGAAAAGCTGAGACTTTCCATCCCTGGACTCTGCTGGGGTGAGTGAACTTCACAGCCGTCACAGTAATGAGGAGTTTATAA
>NC_030428.2:28012500-28037500 GCF_001660625.3 Ictalurus punctatus
AGAGGGAGAGAGAGAAAGTGAGAGAGAGAGAAAGCGAGAGAGAGAGAGGGAGAGAGAAAGAGGGAGAGAGAGAAAGAGGGAGAGAGAGAAAGCAAGAAGAGAGAAAGCGAGAGAGAGAGAGAGAGGGAGAGAGAGAGAGAGAGAGGGAGAGAGAGAGAGAGAGAGAGAGAGGGAGAGAGAGAAAGAGAGAGAGAGAGAAAGCAAGAAGAGAGAAAGCGAGAAAGAGAGAGAGAGAGAGAGAGGGAGAGAGAGAGAGAGAGAGGGAGAGAGGGAGAGAGAGAGAGAGAGAGAGAGAGGGAGAGAGAGAGAGAGAGAGAGAGAGAGAGAGAGGGAGAGAGAGAGAGAGAGAGAGAGATGGAAGAGCGCGAGAGAACATCTTAAACCCAGTAAACACTCTCACTGCTGTTTACAAAGGCAAAGTAAAGTCAGTGTTAGCATGCTGGAACAATAATTTAGCAGTGTCTCTTTAGCATCCACAGTGCACGCGCACACACACACACACACACACACACACACACACACACACACACACACACACACACACACAGTTAGAATAAATGACATTAAGTCTTCTCCCGCACATTTTTCTTCTCATGTGTTTATTTATGGAGTGCTGAAGCTGCCAGAAGAACACATTCCTGGCCTTAGCTCAGAAATCTTCATGCTGCTGTGTTTAATTAAATGACAAACAAATCGGGTCTTAACGAGTATTGTAAATCGGGAGCAGAGTTAGAGGTTAGGACCTTGTGTTAGTGACCAGAAGGTTCATGTCTGACCCTGCGGTGTTCAGACTACTGAGCGTCAAATCGACGTGTGAACAGATGTCCTCAACTTTACGTAAATGAGGTACACTGTACAGCTACAAATCCAAACAATGGTTCCTCAAAGCGATCCGATCCTCAAACGGGTCCTCGGAGCGATCCTATTCTGGAACGGGTCATAGGAACGATCCTATCCTGGAACGGTTCCCCAGAGCGATCCTATCCCGGAACGGTTCCCCAGAGCGATCCTATCCCTGAACGGTTCCCCAGAGCGATCCTATCCCCGAACGGTTCCCCAGAGCGATCCTATCCCTGAACGGTTCCCCAGAGCGATCCTATCCCTGAACGGTTCCCCAGAGCGATCCTATCCCCGAACGGTTCCCCAGAGCGATCCTATCCTGGAACGGTTCCCCAGAGCGATCCTATCCCGGAACGGTTCCCCAGAGCGATCCTATCCCCGAACGGTTCCCCAGAGCGATCCTATCCCCGAACGGTTCCCCAGAGCGATCCTATCCTGGAACGGTTCTCCAGAGCGATCCTATCCCCGAACGGTTCCCCAGAGCGATCCTATCCCCGAACGGTTCCCCAGAGCGATCCTATCCCTGAACGGTTCCCCAGAGCGATCCTATCCCAGAACGGTTCTCCAGAGCGATCCTATCCCCGAACGGTTCTCCAGAGCGATCCTATCCCTGAACGGTTCCCCAGAGCGATCCTATCCCTGAACGGTTCCCCAGAGCGAGCCTAACCTGGAACGGTTCCCCAGAGCGATCCTATCCCTGAACGGTTCCCCAGAGCGATCCTATCCCCGAACGGTTCCTCAAAGCGATCCTATCCCCGAACGGTTCCTCAAAGCGATCCTATCCCCGAACGGTTCCCCAGAGCGATCCTATCCCCGAACGGTTCCCCAGAGCGATCCTATCCCCGAACGGTTCCTCAAAGCGATCCTATCCCCGAACGGTTCCCCAGAGCGATCCTATCCCTGAACGGTTCCCCAGAGCGATCCTATCCCTGAACGGTTCCCCAGAGCGATCCTATCCCTGAACGGTTCCTCAAAGCGATCCTGTCCCTGAACGGTTCCCCAGAGCGATCCTATCCCTGAACGGTTCCCCAGAGCGATCCTATCCCTGAACGGTTCCCCAGAGCGATCCTATCCCTGAACGGTTCTCCAGAGCGATCCTATCCTGGAACGGTTCCCCAGAGCGATCCTATCCCTGAACGGTTCCTCAAAGCGATCCTATCCCTGAACGGTTCTCCAGAGCGATCCTATCCTGGAACGGTTCCCCAGAGCGATCCTATCCCTGAACGGTTCCCCAGAGCGATCCTATCCCTGAACGGTTCCCCAGAGCGATCCTATCCCCGAACGGTTCCCCAGAGCGATCCTATCCCGGAACGGTTCCTCAAAGCGATCCTATCCTCGAACGGTTCCCCAGAGCGAGCCTAACCTGGAACGGTTCCCCAGAGCGATCCTATCCCGGAACGGTTCTCCAGAGCGATCCTATCCCTGAACGGTTCCCCAGAGCGATCCTATCCTGGAACGGTTCCCCAGAGCGATCCTATCCCTGAACGGTTCCCCAGAGCGATCCTATCCCTGAACGGTTCCCCAGAGCGATCCTATCCCTGAACGGTTCCCCAGAGCGATCCTATCCCTGAACGGTTCTCCAGAGCGATCCTATCCCTGAACGGTTCTCCAGAGCGATCCTATCCCTGAACGGTTCCCCAGAGCGATCCTATCCCTGAACGGTTCCCCAGAGCGATCCTATCCCTGAACGGTTCCTCAAAGCGATCCTATCCCTGAACGGTTCCCCAGAGCGATCCTATCCCTGAACGGTTCCCCAGAGCGATCCTATCCTCGAACGGTTCCCCAGAGCGATCCTATCCCTGAACGGTTCCCCAGAGCGATCCTAACCTGGAACGGTTCCTCAGGCCGATCCTATCCTGGAACGTTTCCTCGGAACGATCCTATCCCTGAACGCTTCCGTATGCACCGCTAATCTGCGATTGGATAATACAAAGCCTCACTGATTAGTGCGTTATTTAATTTGTGTTAGACTAGTTAGAAGAAGATTTATTGAATATATAGTATGAAGGACAGACAGAACAGTATGTGTGTGTGTGTGTGTGTGTGTGTGTGTGTGTGTGTGTGTGTGTGTGTGTGTGTGTGTGAGGGACAGACTGGTGGAAAATTCACAGATGCTGTCGCTGAACTATGCTTCTGGATCACCGACCCTCCTAATGATCAGCTTTATTACCCTCTCACTCCCTCGCTCTCTCCATCTCAATAGTGTGTGTGTGTGTGTGTGTGTGTGTGTGTGTGTGTGTGTGTGTGTGTAATGATGCAGGAAGTGTGGGCGCTGACTTTCAGGATTCCTTTAAACAGTTTCGAGGCTTTATTCCCCAGTACTGGTTCATCACGGAGGCTCTGCTGTGTGAGAGTGAATAATAAATGCGTTATTATTGGTACGGTCAGGGCTTCGTTAAGACCCTGCGATATAAATCATTGCGCGTGGGTTAATCTGAGTTCACCTCTTATTAGTGTATAATTACCAGCGTGCTATACGGGTGGATTTTAGCATCAAGTGAGCTGCATTTGATCCCTTCAAGAGCTTATAAAAGACGAATAAGTCACCGATACTGCCGTAATACACAGTGTATTCAGGTGTATCAGGTCAGTGCATCCTTAAAGCACAGGACAGCAATCTCAGATAAAGAATACCACTGTACACATCTTTTCCAGACACTGTTGTGTGTGAAAACCCCAGGAGATCAGCACTTTCTGAAATACTCGAACCCAACCCGTCTGGCACCGACAACCACTGAAGCTCTTGACATGATTTTACGCACTGTGCTACCGCCACGTGATTGGCTGAGTGCGTAACCGCATAAATGAGCAGGTGTACGGGGGGGTTCCTAATAAAGTGGACACTGGGCGTATGCGTAAACGTGTGTACTAGGTGCTGTACCGACGCACGACATGCGAATACGATACGCTACGACGCAGCGTCGTCTCGACGTGCGATACATCGTCCAGGTTGCCAGAGCCAATAAAAATCCACCCCAAACTCGCTACGATTTTAAATAGCACTCTGCAGGAGGTGTGAGGTTTTTTTTTTTTCTTTTTTTCTTCTCAGACAGAGTTTCTTTGTTTAGAATTTTGTCGCAGTGTGATTTCTTTTTATTTTTTATCCCTCAGACTGGTATTTGTCTCAGTTTGGACACGCTCTGAAACAAAACAACTCCATTTCTCAGCATAGTACATCTACTCTCTCTCTTTCTATATCCCCTGTGTCTAACTCACACACACACACACACACACACACGCAGCTTGAAGGTCAGTAGTCCTAAGAGACACACAAGACTGTGTTCTGTCTCAGTGCCTCCGTGATGTTTATTCGTTTACGTTCCTCCCTTCGCTGAGCTCCAAACCAGCCGTAGGAAACGCTGCCAGAGCTTCTACCATCACTTCATTTACTGTATAAGCAGTATAGAGGGGGGGGAGGGGGGGTGTGGGTGTGGGTGTGGGGAGGGGGGTGTGGTGAGGGGGGGTTTAGAAAACCTGCCGCTCTCAATTTTATCAGGTTATCGTTTCTATGGTAACGGATGATTCACGTTTGACTTGTACGTCGGCTTATGTAACATTACTGGAAGGAGTCTCCAGTGTCAGGGGTGAAGCTCTAACGTCGTTACGTTTTCCGACATCTTCATTTCACGCTCCTTCGCCGTTTCCAGGAAACATGACAGCGGCGACGTTAAATGTAACGCTAAACGGATAAAAAGTACGAGGCGTTCTTTAACAAATGTAAAAGGATAATAGTCGGCAGATTGCAGCGGTGTACGAGGAACGAATCACGAAAAAAGAATCAGCTAAAAGGAACCGTTCTTAGAATTTCACGGTCATAGAATGACATCGTACTTTTTTTTATCCATTTACAGTTACGAGTAATGTTGTGAAACAAGTTAGTTCCTGTTCGTACTTCTTCTTCCTGTTTTATTCCCGGTCTCGACCGGCTTCTGTTCTGCGTCTGGAAAGAGTCAAGGTCAGACCTTCATACAGGCCGAACATTTCGGAGCTGAGCGTCAGAGCGCTCTGCTTCCTGGAAATCACACACGCGGCGTTTTCGTATTCCGCTCAGAGGCGGTATGTGAGTTCGGTATGAACGGAGCTGACGCAGCGTGTCGTCGTGGGAACGACGCAGGCGCCCGCGACGGGCCGTTTCCTCTCACGGTTCGTTTCTTCTCTGCTCAATCGGACGAAAACGAACGTCTTCTTCTTCTTCTTCTTCTTCTTCTTCTTCTTCACCGCCGGAATGTTTACAGATCCGTTTACACACGGTAGATGAGATCTCTCCGGCTGAGCTCGGCTTGCGTTTGCGCTTGTTTTTTGCCCTCTTCTGCTTATTTATTTATTTATGTATTTCCGCCGTTGCTCAGGCGGCGAGGAAGGAACGGAGAACTCAAGCAGGAGAAGCGTTTGATACGGCAGCTGGGGTCTGAATAATGCAGCTCGCGGCGAGCATTTCTGACACAACCCGAGATACAGAGACAGAAATTCTCGGCTTTGTGAGTTGAGAACTTTCAAAACCGGTCGAATTTGGCTCACATTCGATAACTTTCGATAATAAAAACAGACACCGAGGACGAATATGCAAATTAGAAACTCCCCTCACAGTACATGCCCAGCCCCGCCTTCACCTACGGTAGTAACCTGGTGCTGCATGGACTTCATTTGCATATTGACACCTGATTGGTTATCGTTTATGATGCAATAACACTCGCCCCATGGGTGAATAAATCAGCAGGTTTCTGCAACAGCCCCCATTAAAGAGACTCTGAGCTTTACACGCATACGATTAATAAATAATAATCAAGTCTGTTCCTGTTTTCCCCCAAACCCTTCTGATTTATTAGAATCGACTCAGCTGCAATCTTAACGTTTTCTAACTTCGGCTCTGCGGCGAAACACGACTGAAAAGGCACAGATGTGTCATTAAAAAGAAAAAAAAACCCTTATTTTAAATATTTTTGAAATGAGCATTTCTCTCTTATCATCACGTCATCTTTCTTCCAGGTTCTCTAACCCTCCAGACACCGTCACGATAACTCTATCGTAAATCTGTTTATTTACCGTCAGACCTTCGTCTTCACACGTCTTCACCCCGTTGTGATTTTATTCTGTACTGCGTTAGAAACGGGACTAAACCGCACCTTTCCTTGCCGCCAGGGCGGTACGCTCATCCTTTCTGAATAGAATATGAAACGCGGGTTTGTAGCGTACAGTGACGATGCCATTAATTATTTTTGAGGGGGGAAAAAAAAAAGGAAAGAAAGAAATGTACACGTTTCCCCGTTCACCCCAGATGCAGTGCATCAGCCAGGACATGTTCGGAATGTAACGTTTACTTTGTTTATTAAAGTCTCGTTTAGCATTGCGAGGCTAATGTAGCTAACAAGCAATGGAAGCGTATGGCTAACGGTGTAGCGTCGTTTAACGAAACGGAAAATGGAAATCATCACACGATCACCTGGCGTGTATATGCGTTAGGGATGTAACCGAGTGTGGTCAGTTTTTACGTTCACGTGAGCATGTGATCAGGTATATTTGGGAAAACAGAACCAACTGGATTTGTTATAAAAATGTCGCAGGCAGGTACGATGAACAGTCCCATGCATGTATCTTCATTATTTATTTATTTATTTATTTATTTATTTAAAGGGCCTTCTGGTTTAGGCCACACCCACTTCATGTTTAAATCTGAATGCAGATATGAATATTTGTATCGCTTTGTAAAACAGCTGGACGATTCTATACAATTCCAATATGAAGTATATCATCAATGCACAATTCTTCGTTCGGACTTCAGGCCACACCCCCTTAGTAATTCACTTTAAGATGGAGTGTTTATGGCTCTGTGACGTGTTTTTTGTCCATGTTTACAGATAAGTGTCTGTCACAGAGTGTGTCACGTACAGAAATCCCGAGCTCTGCTTTAAAACCGACGTGGGAATTGTCCCCCCGTGTCTCCTGTGTCCCCTCTGTGCTGTAGAAATCTCCCTTCTCCTTCTTTAAAAAAAGAGGAACGAGATGGACGTCTCGGTTTATCTAATTCATGTGAGCGATGATGCATTGTATCAGCGAGGTTTCCTGAGAAATGATTGCGCTTGTGTTCTGACTCACAGCCATTACACTCAAATCCCCGACCGCTTTATCTTCAGAGTAACTGCTCGTGTTCGCTGTGCTGCTAATGAACGCGGCGAGTGTAGGCGAGGAACGCTAATACCCGGGCTTTTAGATACGGGGTGGGGGTGGGGGGTTTCCTGTGTGTTCCTGGCAGTGGTGGAAGAGCTAAAGATTGTACCGCCGCTGGGGAAGGGACGTGAGGTGAGAGCTCGTAAACGCGGGATGATCTGGGAATCCTGAAGCACGACGGTGCATTAATTCAATTATTCTATTGTACACGGACCACTTCAGGGTTCTAGCAGGTTCCCGGATGTTCGTAATCATCATTCTCTTCAGTTGTTATCAACTTACCAACTTCTACACGACACTCGTCCATTAGTCGCTCTGGCTAGTAGCGAACAACGCCGACTTTAATAATACACGTGCGCTTGTTCAACAGTATCAGACCTTCAAACGGGAGGTGAGAGGGAGGAAGAGGATGGTGGGAGTTCTAGGGCTGTCAAAAAGAAGTTTAACAATGAATAAAAGATTAAAAAAACCCTATATATATATATATATGTATATATCTGTCGACTGGCTCAAGCCAAGCGTGGGAGACGTGCATTCAGCTACGTGTACATTCCTGGGTGGAAAAAAATATAACGAACCGACAAATCATCCATCCAACTTCTATCCCGCTTATCCTTTTCAGGGTCACGGGGAACCTGGAGCCTATCCCAGGGAGCATGGGGCACGACACCCTGGACAGGGTCCAACAAATCATTGGTCAGGAAATTGGACGTAGGGGACAGTTTAAAGCTCGAAGGCGTTCCCCAACAATGCTGTAGAGTTCTTCAAACCTTTTTTTGGGTTGTTTTTGGTCTGTATATTTGATTTAGCACAGGTTTTATGCCAGATGACGCAACCCTTCCCTCCTATTTGATCCGGGCTCAGGACCGACGCTGAACCCGGACCACGGCAGCGAGAGCGTGGGATGCTTAGCTGCTAGATCACCAGAGACATAGTGTTTAAAATTTTTTTTAAATAAAATACAAAATGAAACTGTTCGGTGATACTTCATTTAGTCCAAAATCCTTTTTTTAAAAAATAAAATTTTTTTTTTTCTATTTACATTTATTTAAAAAAATCTATACAGATATTTAACACTGTAAAGGAGAATTTTACATTAAAAACATTAAATATTAAATACATTTTTTTAATGATTCAGTTTTTGACCAGCCGTTTCCATCAGTATGTGCGTATTTAAACAATGAAAATACATTTTATATAAAAACAAAAGTGCATTGTGACATCATTTATAACAATATCAATATTACAGTCGTCTTAACGCTGAACGTTTCTCATCAGCATGTGGGGAAGTGTGTATGCAGTGAGGTGAGGGACAGGTAGGACGGGATATATATGTATATGTGTGTGTGTGTGTGTGTGTGTGAGAGAGAGAGAGCACTGCTGTCAAACACTGAAGATTCATATATGCTGTTGCTGAACTCCACTTCTGGGTCGCTGACTCTCCCAATGACGTTATTACTCTCTCACTTCTTGTTCTCTCTCTCTCCATCTGAACTGTGTGTGTGTGTGTGCGTGTGCGTGTGATGGAAAATCTACTGTTTAAGCCCCCAGTCTCCCCGTCGTGTTTGGTTTCTTGTCATTGCTGTGAAATCACCTTTAATCCTCAGCAGAGTTAATATCGGAGTCGACGTCTGCGAGTGCTGCGCAAGCGCGAAACCCCCTTCGTGAGCTTTTACAGTAATCTCGCTGCGGTTCCGCAGCGCTCCACGACCGCAGGTGGCGCTGTTCAAACTCGTGAGTCGAAATCCCGAAGAATGAAAGTCACCCATGCTGTAAGACACAGGCCGTGTTACACGTGGACGCCTCCGCGGACGTGCGTGCGTCCAGCTAGTCGCACGTTTACGATGTGTTTACTTTCGCAAAACCGTAGGGTCGGTGTTGTGGATTTGAGCTCCAGGAAACCCTGCTATAAGCGCTTTTTTCAGTAGTGAAGAAATGTTCGTTTTACTGTCGACACGACGGCACGGGCAGGACTCGTGGACCTTCCCGGCGTTCCGAGGCGGAATTCCAAGCCGACGAGGAGTTTTTCCAAGTCGGAAATTCGGACTCACGTGTAGTCGAACGCTAGTCGAATCAGAGCCGTCCATCTTGTAATGAATGGTCTCGGGCATGGTCACAGGCTCGGTCACACACGGCCGCGCGATGTCCGTCTGCGCCGCGAGTTTATCACGAAACCGAGCCGAACCTTTCCACAGGAAGTACACCGAGATCTTTACACCGATGATTCCGTACCCAGGACTTTGACTCGTCTTTTGTTTTGTTTTCTTCCGTGTTGTTCCTGTCTGTTCTCTTCCACACTACAAAGCCCACTGTCTCCAGTCATACTGCTTTACTTTAGAAATAATTGAATTTCCTTGGCTGTGTTTTTAATTGAAATCAAACGCTCTAACCTTCTGTGGCTGTTTTGAAGCGTTTCGCATTAACTAATTAAAAAAAAAATAAAAAAGAGCCAGCGAGCGATAGAGAAGAGGGAATTGTAGCTTCAAGCAAAAACACACATTTATTTACTCGTACGCCTTCTGTGGGATAAAAGCGGGACTCGTACCTTGTTATACGTTTATTTATTTCCTTTATAGTTCGGCTCTTTTGTACTTTCCACTAACGTAGCAAGAGAGAAAGAGAACCCCCCCCCCCCCCACCCCCCCCGCCCCCACCTCCTCACCACATGGATCTGCCTAGAGAGGCTCCGCTCAGCTTGACGTTTCACCCTGAGAGGGATTGTGGGATACAAATGTCAAATAAGTGTTTACAGACGTGTCAGAAATGTCAGGGTTTCTAATAAAACGCTAAAAACGCACGAGAGGTTTCGGTTCCGCGTCCTTTGAGGCGCCGCTCGGAAATAAGCGCCCTCTCAGAACAAACGCTCGCGCTACCAAGACGTACAGTAGACGCCTGGTTTATTTTTACCCCAGTTGACATTCAGGTCTGATTAAAAACACGGCGATGTGGGCCGCTGCTCCGGAGAGCCGGAGCGTGGAAGAGCAAACAGTCGGCATGGATTAATTGCTCGTTATATTCACTTTGGTTCAGTGCCAGCGGTTCGGCGTAATATCTTTTATCTTCGGTCGAATTTGTTAAAGATGGTTTGTTGAAAAGTGTCAGTGCGGAAGGTCGGAATAAAGGCCGTGGCACGGATATACAGCGTGTTTAATATGTCTGCGTTCGTATTCAGCCGTAATGTCTGTCAGTATGGGTCAGGATATATATCCGGTACGCAACGACGATGTGTACAGTAGCTACGTTTCCATTCACGTTTCCAAAAGGGAAAAGTGAAACGCTGGATGGACCCACCAGACACGATTAAAATCTCCCAAATTAAAAAAACGTTAAAAAAACACCTGTGCTCAATTGAGGAGGATAATTTAAAAAAAAAATTCGATAAGAAGACATGCGTATAAACTATGATGTAAACACATCTACATAATAAATTTGTCCATGCACATGCGTGAAGGCTCGGGGTGACTGATCAGAAGGTCGGGGGTTCGAGCCCCAGCGCTGCCAGGATGCCACTGTTGGGGTCTTGAGCGAGGCCCTTAACCCTCTCTGCTCCAGGGGGCGCTGTATCACGGCCGACCCTGCGCTCAGACCCCGACTTCCTGACATGCTGGGGTATGAAGAAAAGAATTTCACTGTGCTGTGATGTATACGTGATTAATAAAGACTCGTTATAAATTACCATTAAAAGTTAAAATGGCGGAGAGCAAGACGCGGCAGTTTCCCCGGAAGTGCCGATTGTGTTCTGTCTCGAACACACGGGATGGAAACGGTGCTTTATTCGCAAAGTTTTTACGCGAGATCCCGAGTTAAATTCTTTAAAAGAAAAAGAACTTGGAAGATGGAAACATAGCTCGCGTCGTGCTGGTAGGAAAGTAGGTAGATTACACACGTCTTTTTCTTCGCTAGGATGGAGGGGATACATTGCGAGAGCGATACTGCCGGTAATCGTACACCTACAAAGTGTCAGGAAAAGTTCATGTAAATCTTTTCTGCCTGGAAATAAACCTTTCATGTGCTGCAGTACGCTTCAGGTTCATAAATATCAGAGATGACATCTCGCTGCTGTCAGACCGCTTCTCTGCAGAAGATCGTTTAATCCTCCTTCCAGGAGTTTAGGATGGAGCGTGGGAGCTTCCACACTTCCTCTGTTTAATTATTCACCAGCTACCTTTTATCACACCATCATAAGCACTTACTGACGAGAAAGCCCGAAGAACTTCATGTAGAAGTAGATCAGGGTGTGGGGCAAAACGTTCAAAACAGCTTCGTACACAGTGAACTGCAATATATATATATATATATTTATATATATATATATATATATATATATATATATATATATATATATATATATATATATATATATATATATATACACCAATGCTGAAAATATACCCGGTGTAAAAATGTGACATGTTGAGAGTAGAATGCAGATCGATATTCAGATGGAATCTCTATCACCGTCCATATTACTGATCCACTGCAGTTTCTCCACATCACATGGGGAGAGTGTTTTGGGAGATGACATATTTTCAACCAACACTATAAATAGAAAAATGAGGCAGATGGTACAGAGAGCAGACTAAAGGTACTTTGTTAGTCTGGAAATATTTCAGACTGGAAGCCGATTTCACCGTCAGCTGCACATCTCCTGAAGGAATTCTCACTATTCCCACTCCTGAAGGAATTCTCACCAATCTCACACGCTCCTGAAAGAATTCTCACCAATCTCACCCGCTCCTGAAGGAATTCTCACCAATCTCACCCGCTCCTGAAGGAATTCTCACCAATCCCGCTCGCTCCTGAAAGAATTCTCACCAATCTCATCCAATCCTGAAGGAATTCTCACCAATCTCACCCACTTCTGAAGGAATTCTCACCAATCTCACACGCTCCTGAAGGAATTCTCACCAATCTCACCCACTTCTGAAGGAATTCTCACCAATCTCACACGCTCCTGAAGGAATTCTCACCAATCTCACCCACTTCTGAAGGAATTCTCACCAATCTCACACGCTCCTGAAGGAATTCTCACCAATCTCAACCACTTCTGAAGGAATTCTCACCAATCTCAACAATTTCTGAAGGAATTCTCACCAATCTCTTCCAATCCTGAAGGAATTCTCACCAATCTCAACCACTTCTGAAGGAATTCTCACCAATCTCACACGCTCCTGAAGGAATTCTCACCAATCTCAACCACTTCTGAAGGAATTCTCACCAATCTCATCCAATCCTGAAGGAATTCTCACCAATCTCAACCACTTCTGAAGGAATTCTCACCAATCTCACCCACTTCTGAAGGAATTCTCACCAATCCTGCTCGCTCCTGAAAGAATTCTCACCAATCTCATCCAATCCTGAAGGAATTCTCACCAATCTCAACCACTTCTGAAGGAATTCTCACCAATCTCTTCCAATCCTGAAGGAATTCTCACCAATCCCGCTCACCCCTGAAGGAATTCTCACTAATCTCACCCGCTCATGATGAAATTCTCACTAATCCCACCCACTCCTGAAAGAATTCTTACGAATCCTGCTGACACCCAAAGAAATTCTAACCAATCCCACAGATGATGAACACAACATCCATGACAAGGATAAAGTGGTGTCTGAAAATGAAAGAATGAATGAATGAATAAGTAAATCCCCGTTTCCACCAGACGTACAGTCTACACCACTAAACATGTCCAATACACTCACACGTTACTGAGAGTGGTCTCTGGAGCTGTCCCTGTTTACAGGTCCTATTTACGTGCTGCGTATCTGATGGAGACATCACGCCACTACCTATAAAATTAAATAAGTGGAGGTAAATACAGACAAAAGTGCGCTCATACATTTTTTTTCTGTGGTAAAGTTGACGCATGAAATCCCCAATCTATAAACACTGTTTATGCAAACATGTCCTGTTTATATTTATAAATGTAGGCATAGCGCAGACTGAGGCCGCCATTTATCAGGTGCAGTTCCCTTTCCATGGCACACTGCAGTCCGAGTTAATGAGGGTTTAGTGTATGTAGGTGTGTTTGTCTTTCTAAAAGCTTTTAGGTGTTAGTTTTGGATTTGGGAAGTGTGTCACTGAGTACGGCGAACACTAAAGACGCGCGCGTCTGTGTGTGTGTGTTTGTGTGTGTGTGCACTGTTCAGGCTTACTGCATGTGTGTGTTTATCTCAGTGTAACCTTGTTACTTTAATGAGGCACGTTCAGGAGGCATGCTAACAATCATGAGCTAACAAGCTTCAAGTTACAAAGAGAGAGAGAGAGAGAGAGAGAGAGAGAGAGGGTGAAGGAGAAAAAAAATTTATATATATATATATATATATATATATATATAGAGAGAGAGAGAGAGAGAGAGAGAGAGAGAGTGAAGGAGAAAAAAAAATTATATATATATATATATATATAGAGAGAGAGAGAGAGAGAGAGAGAGAGAGGGTGAAGGAGGAAAAAAAAAAAAAAAAAAAAAAAATATATATATATATATATATATATATATAGAGAGAGAGAGAGAGAGAGAGAGAGAGCGAGAGAGAGAGAGTAGAGGACAGTATACAGCGGACAATTTTCCAGTGAAGGAGGTGTGGCCTCTGTGTCTATTCCAGTGTAGAAGGTGTGGCCTCTGTGTCTATTACAGTGAAGGAGGTGTGGCCTCTGTGTCTATTACAGTGAAGGAGGTGTGGCCTCTGTGTCTATTCCAGTGAAGGAGGTGTGGCCTCTGTGTCTATTCCAGTAAAGGAGGTGTGGCCTCTGTGTCTATTACAGTGAAGGAGGTGTGGACTCTGTGTCTATTACAGTGAAGGAGGTGTGTCTTCTGTGCCTATTCCAGTGTAGAAGGTGTGGCCTCTGTGTCTATTCCAGTGAAGGAGGTGTGGCCTCTGTGTCTATTCCAGTGTAGAAGGTGTGGCCTCTGTGTCTATTCCAGTGAAGGAGGTGTGGCCTCTGTGTCTATTCCAGTGTAGAAGGTGTGGCCACTGCATTTAGTTTAGATTTAAACAGCTCTAAATTTGTATGATATTGATCGCTGACTATTTTAAACATATTTCCTGCCTTGGATTGCGGATCACAGAGATAAAAGGTGCTTGGGCAGTTTCTAAGGTTTGAATCTGCATACTTTAGCATATTTTACATGGCAGTATTATTTGCACAGGTCTCACACAGAATGACTGTGTGCAGAAATAATTCAAATAAAGCTTTAACGATAAGCTGTTTCGCGCGGTGAGCAGTTTCTCAGGGTGTCACCTCGTGTTTGAGCGTCTCACTGTGTGAAATGGATTAATCTACCTTTCTCTCAGAGGAACACACTGAGCAACAGTCTGTCACCACAATGCACAATACTTACACTGCTCACACGGTACAGCTCATTTTAATCTCAAAATTGATACACCTTTTAATTTAAAACACAGACCGGATTTAGTTTTATAACACGGCGCTGTTGAATTCCGGATTCTGATTGGTCAGAACCCATCATGTGTATTATTTTTTGCCTAATAGAGAGTTTTAGGCCTCAGAGACACTCAGGTTTTCCCAAACACAATAATCACATTCCAGCTAATTTCATTAGTGCAGCTAGACACCCCATTGCATATTGAATGGTTAGCATAAAGCGCTAGGTCTTAGCTCAACTCTTTAAACCACAATAAAAACAAAGTCTAATCTCAGAGTTCAGCGGAGCTCAATAGTGTGACTCATTAGCACGCCTGAGCCGATGGTGATTAATGAACCTGGACTGTACGGCTGTGTTTCATTCGAGCACAGTGGCTCCTTTGTGTCCTTTTGTCCTGCTGAAGGATTCTCTATGTGAGTTTCATAAAGGAACAAAAAGACACACACATACAAAAAACCCTGACACGTCTTTCCATTAATTGAGTGCGTTCGGAGCACCAGAGGAGCGTGGAAGTAGGACAGACAGTCCCCACGTCCCCGAGAGTGTCTGGAGCGCTGCTCACACAGCCAACAAATAAAAACGCCGTCCGCCGAGGATCCACATCTGAGCTCAGTTACAAGACCAGCAGGTTTGTGGAGCAACCGAAGATGTGTGCGCTGCTCTGCAACGAGAAACAAGGACAACGTTTTGCTGTGGGAAAAATTCTGATTGCGTCATACCACAGTTTGAGCTTTAATTAGACTCGTTTACATCAGGAAGAAGAAGACGAAGGACTTTATGCGGTTTTCATTAAGCCATAAAACTACACTGAACAGTACGCATTCATCTCAGTGTCCCTCAGATTGATGAACTCATTTTCATGGAAATTAAAACTAGATGCTCTGTGTACATTACAGCATTTAACAGCATCTGTCATAGTCTGAGTGAAGGAGGTGTGGTCTCTATCACAGTCTGAGTGAAGGAGGAGTGGTCTCTATCACAGTCTGAGTGAAGGAGGAGTGGTCTCTATCACAGTCTGAGTGAAGGAGGAGTGGTCTCTATCACAGTCTGAGTGAAGGAGGTGTGGTCTCTATCACAGTCTGAGTGAAGGAGGTGTGGTCTCTATCACAGTCTGAGTGAAGGAGGAGTGGTCTCTATCACAGTCTGAGTGAAGGAGGTGTGGTCTCTATCACAGTCTGAGTGAAGGAGGTGTGGTCTCTATCACAGTCTGAGTGAAGGAGGTGTGGTCTCTATCACAGTCTGAGTGAAGGAGGTGTGGTCTCTATCACAGTCTGAGTGAAGGAGGAGTGGTCTCTATCACAGTCTGAGTGAAGGAGGTGTGGTCTCTATCACAGTCTGAGTGAAGGAGGTGTGGTCTCTATCACAGTCTGAGTGAAGGAGGAGTGGTCTCTATCACAGTCTGAGTGAAGGAGGTGTGGTCTCTATCACAGTCTGAGTGAAGGAGGAGTGGTCTCTATCACAGTCTGAGTGAAGGAGGTGTGGTCTCTATCACAGTCTGAGTGAAGGAGGTGTGGTCTCTATCACAGTCTGAGTGAAGGAGGAGTGGTCTCTATCACAGTCTGAGTGAAGGAGGTGTGGTCTCTATCACAGTCTGATTGAAGGAGGTGTGGTCTCTATCACAGTCTGAGTGAAGGAGGAGTGGTCTCTATCACAGTCTGAGTGAAGGAGGTGTGGTCTCTATCACAGTCTGAGTGAAGGAGGAGTGGCCTCTGTGTTGTAGTCTGAGTGTAGAAGGCATGGCCTCTGTCACAGTTTATGTAAAGGAGGTGTGGCCTCTGTGTCACAGTTTATGTAAAGGAGGTGGGGCCTCTGTGTCACAGTTTATGTAAAGGAGGTGTGGCCTCTGTGTCACAGTTTATGTAAAGGAGGTGGGGCCTCTGTGTTGCAGTCTGTGTAAAGGAGGTGTGGCCTCTGTGTCACAGTTTATGTAAAGGAGGTGTGGCCTCTGTGTCGCAGTCTGTGTAAAGGAGGTGTGGCCTCTGTGTCACAGTTTATGTAAAGGAGGTGGAGCCTCTGTGTCACAGTCTAAGTAAAGGAGGCGTGGCCTCTTTGTCACAGTCTAAGTAAAGGAGGTGTGGCCTCTTTGTCACAGTCTAAGTAAAGGAGGCGTGGCCTCTGTGTCTGTCTAGTCTTCGTCATCTAATTTGATACAGAAACGGGATATCAGGGGGATTCCAGAGGTCTAATTTCTTTTTGCAAAAACAAAACTGAAAGGCCGAAGCACACACCCAGACTAAACACACATCTGAGTGGGCTTCAGGATAAAACACTACAGCTCTTTCTACCGGAGAAGAAAAAAACATGGCCAGATGATGCAGAAATGTTCAGTCGCGCTTCATAACTACACCTGTTTCACATTCGGGTAAATCATGACGAGAGAGCGCCAAGTTTCATTCTGAGGAAAGTTACGCTGTAAGCTGTATGAGACATTTCTCCTCACAGGGAGGCTGCTGCTGCGTCACGTAACAACACTTCTGTGTTTGTTTTTCTGTTTCAGCAGCTGAGGAAATCTCAGTCCCGTAGATCATTACAATCCACATTTATCCTCAGGGGTTGTTCTGAAACATTTTCTTCCAGAAAAGTACAGAACAAGTCTCAGATTTTTAGAGCAGAACAGGTCTTATACCGGGGCATTTAGGGCAGAACAGGTGTTATACAGGGGCATTTAGAGCAGAACAGGTCTTATACCGGGGCATTTAGGGCAGAACAGGTCTTATACCGGGGCATTTAGGGCAGAACAGGTGTTATACAGGGGCATTTAGGGCAGAACAGGTGTTATACCGGGGCATTTAGAGCAGAACAGGTCTTATACAGGGGCATTTAGAGCAGAACAGGTCTTATACCGGGGCATTTAGGGCAGAACAGGTGTTCTACAGGGGCATTTAGAGCAGAACAGGTGTTCTACAGGGGCATTTAGAGCAGAACAGGTGTTCTACAGGGGCATTTAGAGCAGAACAGGTCTTATACCGGGGCATTTAGAGCAGAACAGGTCTTATACAGGGGCATTTAGAGCAGAACAGGTCTTATACAGGGGCATTTAGAGCAGAACAGGTGTTCTACAGGGGTATTTAGAGCAGAACAGGTGTTCTACAGGGGTATTTAGAGCAGAACAGGTCTTATACCGGGGCATTTAGGGCAGAACAGGTGTTATACCGGGGCATTTAGGGCAGAACAGGTCTTATACCGGGGCATTTAGAGCAGAACAGGTCTTATACCGGGGCATTTAGAGCAGAACAGGTCTTATACCGGGGCATTTAGGGCAGAACAGGTCTTATACCGGGGCATTTAGAGCAGAACAGGTGTTATACAGGGGCATTTAGGGCAGAACAGGTCTTATACCGGGGCATTTAGGGCAGAACAGGTGTTATACAGGGGCATTTAGAGCAGAACAGGTGTTATACCGGGGCATTTAGAGCAGAACAGGTGTTCTACAGGGGCATTTAGAGCAGAACAGGTGTTATACAGGGGCATTTAGGGCAGAACAGGTGTTCTACAGGGGCATTTAGGGCAGAACAGGTGTTATACCGGGGCATTTAGAGCAGAACAGGTCTTATACCGGGGCATTTAGAGCAGAACAGGTGTTCTACAGGGGCATTTAGAGCAGAACAGGTGTTCTACAGGGGCATTTAGGGCAGAACAGGTGTTATACCAGGGCATTTAGAGCAGAACAGGTCTTATACAGGGGTATTTAGAGCAGAACAGGTCTTATACAGGGGCATTTAGAGCAGAACAGGTGTTCTACAGGGGCATTTAGAGCAGAACAGGTCTTATACAGGGGCATTTAGAGCAGAACAGGTGTTCTACAGGGGCATTTAGAGCAGAACAGGTGTTCTACAGGGGCATTTAGAGCAGAACAGGTCTTATACAGGGGCATTTAGAGCAGAACAGGTGTTCTACAGGGGCATTTAGAGCAGAACAGGTGTTATACAGGGGCATTTAGAGCAGAACAGGTCTTATACCGGGGCATTTAGAGCAGAACAGGTGTTATACAGGGGCATTTAGAGCAGAACAGGTGTTCTACAGGGGCATTTAGAGCAGAACAGGTCTTATACAGGGGCATTTAGAGCAGAACAGGTGTTATACCGGGGCATTTAGGGCAGAACAGGTGTTCTACAGGGGCATTTAGAGCAGAACAGGTGTTATACCGGGGCATTTAGAGCAGAACAGGTGTTCTACAGGGGCATTTAGAGCAGAACAGGTGTTATACAGGGGCATTTAGAGCAGAACAGGTGTTCTACAGGGGCATTTAGAGCAGAACAGGTGTTATACAGGGGCATTTAGAGCAGAACAGGTGTTCTACAGGGGCATTTAGAGCAGAACAGGTGTTCTACAGGGGCATTTAGGGCAGAACAGGTCTTATACCGGGGCATTTAGAGCAGAACAGGTCTTATACCGGGGCATTTAGAGCAGAACAGGTGTTCTACAGGGGCATTTAGAGCAGAACAGGTGTTCTACAGGGGCATTTAGGGCAGAACAGGTGTTATACCAGGGCATTTAGAGCAGAACAGGTCTTATACAGGGGCATTTAGAGCAGAACAGGTCTTATACAGGGGCATTTAGAGCAGAACAGGTGTTCTACAGGGGCATTTAGAGCAGAACAGGTCTTATACAGGGGCATTTAGAGCAGAACTGGTCTTATACAGGGGCATTTAGAGCAGAACAGGTGTTCTACAGGGGTATTTAGAGCAGAACAGGTGTTCTACAGGGGCATTTAGAGCAGAACAGGTCTTATACAGGGGCATTTAGAGCAGAACAGGTGTTCTACAGGGGCATTTAGAGCAGAACAGGTGTTCTACAGGGGCATTTAGAGCAGAACAGGTCTTATACAGGGGCATTTAGAGCAGAACAGGTGTTCTACAGGGGCATTTAGAGCAGAACAGGTCTTATACCGGGGCATTTAGAGCAGAACAGGTGTTATACAGGGGCATTTAGAGCAGAACAGGTGTTATACAGGGGCATTTAGAGCAGAACAGGTCTTATACCGGGGCATTTAGAGCAGAACAGGTGTTCTACAGGGGCATTTAGAGCAGAACAGGTGTTCTACAGGGGCATTTAGAGCAGAACAGGTGTTCTACAGGGGCATTTAGGGCAGAACAGGTGTTCTACAGGGGCATTTAGAGCAGAACAGGTGTTATACCGGGGCATTTAGAGCAGAACAGGTCTTATACCGGGGCATTTAGAGCAGAACAGGTGTTCTACAGGGGTATTTAGGGCAGAACAGGTCTTATACAGGGGCATTTAGAGCAGAACAGGTGTTCTACAGGGGTATTTAGGGCAGAACAGGTGTTCTACAGGGGCATTTAGAGCAGAACAGGTGTTCTACAGGGGTATTTAGGGCAGAACAGGTGTTCTACAGGGGTATTTAGGGCAGAACAGGTGTTCTACAGGGGTATTTAGGGCAGAACAGGTGTTCTACAGGGGTATTTAGGGCAGAACAGGTGTTCTACAGGGGCATTCAGGACAGAACAGGTGTTCTGCAGGGGTATTTAGGGTAGAACAGGTGTTCTACAGGGGTATTTAGGGCAGAACAGGTGTTCTACAGGGGTATTTAGGGCAGAACAGGTGTTCTACAGGGGTATTTAGGGCAGAACAGGTGTTCTACAGGGGTATTTAGGGCAGAACAGGTGTTCTACAGGGGTATTTAGGGCAGAACAGGTGTTCTACAGGGGTATTTAGGGCAGAACAGGTGTTCTACAGGGGTATTTAGGGTATAAATGTCATTAATGTTTGTTGTTATTATGAGTGTGAATGTAATCTGTTCATGATGAAAATTCTGAATGTTTTCTCAGCGGTTCTCAGTACATTCCTCTTTCTCTCTCTCTCTCTCTGTATGTGTGTGTGTGTGTGTGCGTGCGTGCGTGTGTGTGTGTGTGTGTGTGTGTGCGTGTATAATATAATTATATATTTATAACTATATATTACCTAATTTTACACACACGATTTTGACACAGACTAATTTCCCGAGTCAGTGAATACGCAGGATGTAACTCGGCTCATCTGATTGCAAAAGTGTGACATTATATCACAACACTATCTACTGACTCATCCCTTCACACACACACACACACACACACACACACGCTCATTCCGATTTCCCAGAAGGCCTCTGAATTCTTGTCTTTCAAAGTCTCGTAAACGACTGCAGAACATTCTGGAGAATTGTTTCTACTGGAGCGATCCGTGCGCGCTGCAAGTCTCTCGCAGCTTGTTTCTCCGTACTTCGGCAGGACGTTTTTTTTTGTTTTTTTGTTTGCAAAACTTACACACCGTGGTGTTCTGACGTTGGTCAGATGAAACTCATTTCCGCGTGTGTTCTGGTGTCACGTGGCGATGACGCAACCGAACCCCACAGATACGTGACTTGTTATTGGCTGCTTGCTTGTCACTCGTAGTGCACTCCTTTATCGAGGCATGTGATAGACTGTTTACGATAATGTCTGTTTACATTTAACCAGCGTTATACCGAATATTTACTCTATCCTTACCGATAAAGGTGTCCCGTCGATAAAATACATAGTATTAGAAAAGGGAGGGGTTGTAGATACAGGGGAGAACAACTGGACGATCCACGACGTGACGTGTTTACGTTCTGCGAGAGTTCTTCACGAGTCCCTCGTTCGTCCCGAGCAGTTAAACCGCCCACTGTTCTTCAGGAAAAATCCTCCGGGTCCTGCACGTTCTTTACTTTTCCGGCATCTTCTACATATCTGAGATCTTTCCAACAGCGCCTATATGATGTTCAGGTGAGTGTTTTCACGCCGAGGACGACCGAGGGACTCGTACACGACTATTACACAAGCTGCAAACGCTCACTGACGCTCAGGAAGGCAACACGATCCATCAAGATCCAAGGGGGGTGTAAACTTTTAAGCAGGACGATGGGTGTAAATTCTTAGCATTTAGCACCACCCTTCAGGAGGCTACATTAGATATTTACATGTTTCCCAGAAGAGAAAATAATAACGATTTACACCCGTCATCCTGTCCAAAAGCTTTAAACTTTTAAACTTTTAAAGTGTGTGACATGGAGATTCACGATCGTTTATTACGCTACAGAAAGGACTCGAGTTATTAAGTGGATACTGTGAGGTTGGTGAACTTCTGTGGTCGAGCTTTGACACGCATTAATTTCCCGAGTGAGCAAATACGCAGGATGTAACTCGGCTCATCTGATTGCACGTCTGAGACATATCACTAAACATCTACTGACTCATCACTTCACACACACACACACACACACACACATATATATATATATGTTCTCATACCACTTCAGAACATTCTAGGAGTTCCACTGGAGCGATCCTGTTAGTCAGATTCCCAAGAAGTACACAAGTATTTTATTCTATTTGGATGAACTGAATTTAAGGTGCGATGCTGGAACTGACTGTTACATAGTACTAGAAAGGGGAGGAGTTGTAGATAAAGGGGCGTGTCTTTACAGTCTGATCGCTACTTAAAGGGAAGCTCTCCTGTTCTCCGGTGTTCTTTGTTGCTCTTTGCTGGTCTGAGTCTCTCGGCGTCGATGTTTATCTTCATACGCAAGTAAGTGCTTTCCTTTCCGTCGGGATCCACGCGCCTAGCGGAGGGGTTTGACAGGATAAATATTTTGAACATACTGAAAGTGTTTGTAGGACAGCAGCAGCATGGGGACGTAGAATTGCACACTTGATTCGTCTCTTGAGAGAAACGAGGAGGAGAGGGAGCGCATTTTTACCCGCGGTTCTACTGAAACGTCGACTCTAACGGACGCACGTGGAGGAAGTGATCCGATACGCACGGGTAAAGGTGAGCGAGGGAAGGATTTCAGCAGCACGGGTAAGATTAGACTCATCAGACTAGAAGACACCGTGTTCTGATCACAGGCTTATTACGGTGGACTGCACCTAGAGGTTCCTATCGGCACTTTGATGTAAAGTTCCTGCAAGGTGAAAAGTTCTGTGGAACTTCTAAGCATTTTCGGGAAGTTATAAATAAATAAATAAATAAATAAATAAGTAAGTAAGTAAGTAAGTAGATATGAGAGTATTAGTCTCTGGTGGGAAGGCAGTACACGTCTCACTCGGCTTCGCGCTCTAAGCGGACCCCCGAGCGGCTTGAGAAAGAACTCCTCCTTGGTGAAAAGAACTTATGAGTATTAATATCATTAGACCAGGAAAAAGCCTTCGATCGAGTTGACCGTCAGGTTCTTTTTAGAGTCCTGGAGGCGTTTGGGGTTTGGAGATAAAAGAGTCTGAACAGAAGACAGAAGACGGGGCTGCACACTTTCAGCTCAGCTGTACGGTTCGGGTACTGAACCTTCCGTCTGTAAAGCGATAGAGCGGATACTGGGCTTGCGTTAACATTACAGCTCCAGGTTCGAATGATTGCGTAAACGTCTGAGCTGAGCTGATGACATTACGGAACGATACAGATGTTCAGGTTTTAAACGGTATTTTGGATAGCCATGAGAGAGCCTCGTGTGGCGAGGCGAACTGGGCTAAAAGAGACGGTGTGGTTTAGATCACAGTAGACCGACACTCGCAGGTAGACGACAGTGGGGAAGATCTGGGTTTAAGTGTTTAGAAGAATTGCGAGGGCCTGGTGGAAAAAGTGTCTGCTGGGTTGTCTCGCTGGAAATGGCTTTCATCCAGGGGAAGAGTTATGGTCTGTAAGAACCTGGTGGCTCCGTCTTTATGACATGATAAAAATGAGTGTTTCAGAACCCCAGGAAGAAGTGGTGGAATATATCCAAAAACGTCTGAGACAGGAAGGAGGATGAGGACAAGTGGACGTTAAAAGCAGACTTCAGACAGCAAAAAGACTCCTTTAGAGAGGATATGAGCTGGTCTGGGGTAGCTCGTGCCCTCCCGAGGAGAGCAGGAAGGACGGGGCGTGATCGACACTCGGAGTGTCGGTCTGTCTGTGCTGACATGTTTTTAATCACTCGGTGTTGAAAGCCTGGAGAATCCCGTGTCTGAAGAAACCTCGGACGTGCGAGGTCCTTGGCTCAGAGAAGAACCCGTGCTGACCCGGAGATATTCAGAAGAAGCCCGCATCTGTGAGGAACGCCTCGAAGGACGCAGGAGTTCGAAAACTCGGACGTTTAACGAGGACAGAAGGATGGACGTCCGCTGAGAGACCTTCTGCTAAGCTGGGTGTGGGGTCGTGTCACCAGACACAGAGACTGCTGAGCGACCTCGCTGAACGTTTAGCCATGGATTCGGTCCGGAAACACCCGAGGAAGATACGGACGTCGCGTTCGTTCCCAGAGCTGAGAGCTGCGCCGGCCGCAGGTGCGTTTCGAGAAAAGGAGCGGGCTTTGCTCACCTTCAGGATTCCCGGACTTGAGGTGTCTAGTGACGGGGGATAAAAGACACCGTATGTAATATGTGTTAACGGTCCATGTATGGACTCTCTGGAAGGACTTAAGGAATCTAAATCAGAGGAGAGCTTCGGATCAGGCGCTTCCCCCGAAGGTTCCTGGAGAAGCTTGTACACGCCTCACGCTGAGAAAAGGTCTGGAGATCTTCAGTGGAGAATCGTGCATGGTATAATAACTGCAGACGGACACAGAGCACACCCTGACCCACAGGTAGTGCCGTGTTGACTTTAAAGGGTCCATTAAAGGGAAGGTTAAAGGTGGAATATGCGTATTAGCACCCGGGCGGAGATTTGGAGATTGTAGCTCCGTTTGGGGAGAATCAGTGTGTGTGTGTGTGTGTGTGTGTGTGTGTGTGTGTGTGTGTGTACTTTCATGTGTTTATGAAGTGTTTTATGGTTGCAGGACGTCCTGTTGTTCCTGAGATGAGATGATGTATGAGAGCCGGTGCTCAGAGCGTCTGTCATCGTTCCTGATGGAAAAGGCAGCAGATTTATATCAGCTCGTCTTCCTCCTTCCCCTCCTCTTCCTCTCTCGCCTGTGTGTGTGTGTGTGAGCCGGAGAGCGGCCGTCATGGCTCACACACACCACAGCTACAGTCTCCTCAGCACGGAGGATCATCGCAAGAGGATGCTACCACTGCAGGTACACACACACACACACACACACACACACACACACAGAACTCTGCAGGAGGTACTACAGGTACACACACACACACACACACACACACACAGAACTCTGCAGGAGGTACTACAGGTACACAGTGTTGGGTTGTGAACATGCGGCGGTGTGTTTCAGATGGACTCTGTGAGTGTGTGGTCTCTCCTGGAGGTCCACAGAGGAACAGCACACACACTCGGTCCACTCTCCTGCCTCAGACGCCCCAAAATCTACAGCTTCGTCTTCGGCCTGGCCGTCCTCTTCCTCATCACGGCCTCCTACGTGCTGAGCAGCGAGAGGAAAGCCTTCCTCATCTCGTCGTCTCCGTTTCACACACTCAGACACGGAACGCTGCTCTTTAACTTCTCCTCCACTAGAGACTCCGCCCACATCGCTCAGGTGGTGCGGCGCATCCTGTCCAACCTGCAGTTTACTCCCAGGAGGTTACCGGATCTGCGCACGCTGGAGCACTGCGAGCCACACGTGAGTCTCTCTGTTTAAATCCGCTGTACATCTGACGCTTCCATCTTTTCCTTCCCTGTTCCCCGTCTTTCACATCCTGTCCTTTCTTACCCTTAATCTTCCC
>NC_030428.2:28062500-28085000 GCF_001660625.3 Ictalurus punctatus
AGATGTGTCTGTTCCCTGTTCCAAACACACCTGACCCAGGTGTTCTCTAGCCTAATTGTTAACCAGTTCAAGTAAGATGGTGGAAAAAAGAGTAACTTATAGACCAGATGGGAAGTCCTGGGATTATGTTTTACAACCAAAGTTTTACTGTTTCAAACATCTGTTGTTTTCGCCAGCTGTGATGACTGGCTGCTGTATCGAGTCTGAATGGTGACCAGTAAATGAAGGGTAAATCAAACTGGATAAAAGTGTTGAAACTAATCTGTCAGTAATCACACTGATCTGTTACTGCTCAAACGGTTATTGGTTAATTCTGTTGTTTGTTAAATGGTTAGGACTGGTGAATTCCAGTTTGATAAAGCTAATCTGTCAGTCATTAAGCTAATTTGTCAGTGATAGAACTAATCTGTCAGTGATAAATGAATATGTCAGTGATAAAGCTAATCTGTCAGTCATAAAGCTAATCAGTCAGTGATAAAACTAATCTGTCAGTGATAAAGCTAATCTGTCAGTGATAAAGCTAATCTGTCAGTGATAAAACTAATCTGTCAGTGATAAAACTAATCTGTCAGTGATAAATTAATATGTCAGTGATACAGCTAATCTGTCAGTGATACATGAATATGTCAGTGATAAAACTAATCTGTCAGTGATAAATTAATATGTCAGTGATAAAGCTAATCTGTCAGTCATTAAGCTAATCTGTCAGTGATAGAACTAATCTGTCAGTGATAAATGAATATGTCAGTGATAAAGCTAATCTGTCAGTCATAAAGCTAATCAGTCAGTGATACAGCTAATCTGTCAGTGATAAATTAATGTCAGTGATAAAGCTAATCTGTCAGTCAAAGCTAATCAGTCAGTCATAAAGCTAATCAGTCAGTGATTAATTAATATGTCACTGATACAGCTAATTTGTCAGTGATACATGAATATGTCAGTGATAAAGCTAATCTGTCAATCAAAGCTAATCTGTCAGTGATAAAGCTAATCTGTCAGTGATGAATTAATATGTCACTGATACAGCTAATCTGTCAGTGATAAAGCTAATATGTCAGTGATAAAGCTAATCTGTCAGTGATAAAGCTAATCTGTCAGTCAAAGCTATTTAGTAAGTGATAAAGCTAATCAGTCAGTGATAAAGCTAATCAGTCAGTGATAAATGAATATGTCAGTGATAAAGCTAACCTCTCTGTGATAAAGCTAACCTGTGATACAGTTAATCTGTTAGTCATAAAACTAATCTGTAGGTGATATATCAATCAGTCAGTGATAAAGCTAATCCCTCAGTGATAAAGCTAATCTGTCAGTCAAAGCTAATTTGTCAAATTGGTTAATCAGTGGTCAAACCAATCTGTCAGTACTCAAAGCAACTGGTCAGTGACCGAACCAATCAGTCAGTAGCCAAACTGAGCCGCCGGTTTCCTGTGAGTGCTCTGTGATTTCTCAGATAATAATGAGATAATAATAATGTGGCAGATTACAGTTTTTCGCAATTGCTTAAACACATTTCTTGAAATTATGCCTCCTTTCCTCGAACCTCTAAACACAAATCCAGAACTTCTTACCCAATTCCCAAAACTTCCTATTTTCAGGTCAAAATGAAGCTCTCCACTCAAAACCATTCAACCTTCCTGAAAAACCAAACTTTGCCCTCAGACATGACACATAGGCCCTCGAAAACACACACACTACAATATAGTCTTACACACTGGTGAGATCAATTCAAAGCAATACTACAAAAACCGGTAATAAGTCATGTTGCTTGTGGTTCTCCCCCTCAAAACCTTTTCACATGATGAACACAACAAAAGACACAACAAATCTATACATTTTCACATTTTTTATTCCTTAATGTACTGTTCAGTACAATACACAAAACAACAACAAGAAAATGATTCTGCCCCAGCATCCCGTCTTTGGTCTGGGACAGGCTGGAGAATCTCGTTAACATCAAAGGCTATGTTGGCCCTAGCCAGGCAGCGGGGGTAAAATCCTCTGGTATGCCTGATCCACCCGGCACGCATCTACTAAAATGTCTAGGCAGGCTTCTTCCCTGGCCTGGAGGAGGCGAACACGGATGTGAGGTTCTCGGTCATACACTTTCCACCGCCATGCCAAAAAAACATCCCCTATCGGGTTTAGAAAGAGGGAGCATGCGGGCAGAAAGATGTTAGATGTTATTGGTAAACCAGTCATGAACCATAGCAGCGTGATGGAAGCTGACATTATCCCAAACAACAAACATAGTGAGGCTGCTCTGGTTGTGCTGGCTCCCTCCTGTCAAGCTGGAACACACGCTCTCTTAGACCGTCAAGGAAACCAAGGAGGAGAATAGTGTTATAGGGTCCAAGAATGGAGTACTGTGGTGGAGTACCCCTCGTCGGCTGATGGTCGTGTACATAGTGACATTCCCTCCTTGCTGGCCAGGGACATTCACAATAGCCCGACGGACAGTTATGTTCCTCCCCCTTCTCCTTCTTTTGGTCAGCCTCATCAACAAAGATCATCTCATAGGCAGGAGGCCGGCCTTCAACCTCAAAGATTCTCTACAAAACACATGAGACACAGTAGAGTAAATGACTACCCTGAAACCCAGTTCAAGAGGGCACAAATGACAGACCACCATGTGTACTTTGTGCTACAGAATAAACTGCTGTACTGCTCTACTGTGACGGTACACAATACTCCATACGATATAAAAACTCATACTTGAACATTTTCCAGACTTTGGTCTTTCACCCTGTGAGAGTTTCGTTCTAAAAGGACGTGGTAGGAACCTGTTTCATCCGGAACCTGTGCTTTCAGAGGATGCAATCAATTGTGGAGAGGCTGATGGCATTTTCCCGTCAGAATTGGTGATCGTTTTCACTCTCAATCAGTCACCTTTGAATCTCTCGCAGGCATATTACATTTTTGGCGATGCCGACAAAAGCCTTAGCCTCCCTCCACCAGGTGGTCATCTCTGTGTCCTACAAAAATACTGTAGAAGTACTGATTACTGTAAATGTAACACATCCTTTTTATAAAATGGAAGCATACAGAATCTCTATCTGTATGTGAGGTAATTTGATGATTCCTTTTTTATTACAGTAGTACAGTGCAATACATATATATGTGTTGTAACAGCACAGGGTACAGCACACAAAAGTTACAGTAGAGAGCAGTCTGAAGTACACCTACCTGTTTCCCTCCAGTGAGTTCTTATGATCGAGGCGACGGTGAAGCGACGGTAAAGTTTGGCTGTACTCGTTGCCCAGCCTACCTCATAGTCATACCATGGACAAGGACATGGTCAACTAGTGTGGCAAGAATTTCATCCGAGACTGTATGTCTCCTTGCCCTTGCCCTTCCTCTTCCTTGTCATCATCATCCTTTTCCTCCTCTCCCTACTCCTCCACCTCCTCCTCCTTTTCCTGCTCTCCCGACTCCTCCTCTACCTTCTACTCTTCCTCTTCCTTCACCTCTTCCTCCACTCCCTACTCCTCCTCCGCTCCGGTGTCCTCGACCTCTTCCTTCATGTCTCTCTGGATCCATTGTTCCAAAACTGAATGTACTCCCTCGGGCCCAATTTATCCATCTATTCAAGGTTCTGATTGGTGTGTGGTCTATTTTGACTCGTAGTATTTCCACCTGGGTAATCGTGTGCGAATTGAACGGAAGCTGTGCCGACTTGAGTGAACAATATTGAATGCTAGCGCGTTGTAAATGACCACATGGTGAAGGCAAAGAGATATGAAGGGATTTGTGTGTAGAGTTTTGCAGTTCCACATATCTGACTCATGTGTCAAAAAAGGGGAATAGTGTTTATAGTTTAGGGAAATGGGTGTGCTTGATAAATGGCGTAATGGTTTTGAAATTTTAGTTCAAAAGCCTGGTTACAGAGAAAAACTGTAATATGATATACAGTTGATGCGTCAACTGTAACGTGATGGGTCAGTGTGAGTGGTGAGCTCTTAAATCAGTCAGTGATCAAATCCATTAATGAATAATGAGCGTAAACCAAACAGTCGGTGGGGGAAAAAAAAGCTTCCTGTCTGTCAGTGAAGAAAGCCATCAATCACTGACCACATTATCCTCTCACAGGCCAATATTCTGTCAGTCATCCAGTCGATGTCACGGTGGTCACATGATGGTTCGGTCTGTGGCCAAAATTGCAAAATGGCTACAGGTATTCCAGGCACTACATCTGGATCTACATCTCTGTTATCTGTCAGATTAGTATGTATGTTTTAAATGTCCTCTAGGAGTCAGAACAGTGGCCTGAACATACTTCATATTCAGGGATGCTTTTTTTTCTTCCTGGCAGCAATGATGACTTTAGCTGACGTACTGGGCCTGGGAGCTGAACAATAAATGGAGAGCAGAGCTAAGCAAGCTGTTTCTCCTGATTAGAAACACAGAGGCACACCCCCGTCCCCCTCCTCTTCACCAGAGTTTCTCATAGTTTTTCTTAAATTACTTCTGGTCCTGTATTCATATTCTTGGACGATTCCAGGAACTCTGTGGTGCAGCTTAACTCCAAAACAGCGTTCTAATGCTAACTGTCAAAAATAGCATTTAATGCGCCAAATAATAGATAGAAATCTGGACTAGCGCTCTTATAATGGGGCAATGGTGGCTCAGTGGTTAAAGGCTCTGGGTTACTGATCAGAAGTTCAAGTCCCAAGACTGCCAAGATACCACTCTTGGGGCCCTTGATCAAGGCCCTTAACCCTCAATTGCTCAGTTGTATAAATGAGATAAATGTAAGTCGATCTGGATAAGAGCGCCTGCCAAAGGCCATAAATGTAATACAGGGTTGGAGAGCTAGAATAATTCCAGTGGATGATACACAGAGACAAAACATCAGTGAATGGGAAAAATCACGTGCAATCAAGCTTTTATGTAAAATTCACCTTTTAGTACTTGAAAAAAAGTTTTACATTTTCATTTTTATCTCAGGTAATTCCAGGGAGGTAATTCCAGATCCTGCTCACACACACACACACACACACACACACACACACACACACACACACACACACACACGCACAAATATGAGTCAACCTTTCCAGAACTTTAATCATTAGTAGTTTATTACAATAGAGCTGTAGATCTTCAGGAATTAAATTCCTCATCTGTGCGATGGATCCTCAAGAGGAGATTCAGTTTCATTCAGGAAATACAGACTGAAATGGTAATAAATATAGATGAATACAGCAAGGACCAAAAGTCTGGGTTGATTAGGAGGAATTGTTTTTATTCCATCGGTTATGTAAGGAATAAAACACGCTGTTATATTCCACATAGTCACTGTGCAGACTCTCGTGCAGTGGTCACCAACCCTGTTCCTGGACAGCTCCCTTCCTGAAGACTTTAGCTCCAACCATGATGGTACCCACCTGACCATCTAAACGTTGCCTTAAGAAGCTCTTGATCAAGTAAAACAGGTGTGCTAGATTTTGGTTGGAGATGAAACCTGCAGGAAAGTAGATCTCCAGGAAGAGGGTTGGTGACCACTGCTCTAGTGACTACAGAGAGGTATGGACCCCTTCGCTGTTTGTAAACAAAAAGAGATGTGCTTGTAACCTGGTTGCAAAAAGATCCATGTATCCTAGCAACCAGACCCTAGGTGTTTATAATCTGACTGAAGAATCCATCGGGAATTATATTTAGGAATGCGTCTGACGATAGCTAAACTGTTCTCCAGTCCGAATATTTATACTCGAGAGAAACTGATGTCCCTTTGATGTTTCTGCTTGTGGAAAACGTTCAGGACATAATGTTTTACTACCAAGATGGAGCTCCTCGGACCACGTCAGGGTCACAGGAGGTCAGCTCGGGACAGCCTTAGAGGCAACCTTAGAGTTGCCTCACACCTCCAGGGTTGGGGGATCGATTCTCGCCTCCGACCTGTGTGCGCGGAGTTTGCATGTTCTTCTTGTGCTTTGGGGGGTTACCTCCTGGTATTCTGGTTTCCTTCCCCAGACTACAAACACGCATTGTGGGCTGATTGGCATTTCCAGATTCTGTAGTGTGTGGATGTGTGTGTAATTGTGCCCTGGGATGGGTTGGCACTCCGTCCAATGTAACCCCCGAATTATGCCCCGAGTCCCCTGGGATTCAGGCTTCCCATGACAAGTGGGTAAGGATAAGTGGTACGGAAAATGGATGGATGAATGGATTATTTTCCCATACCAGCAAGTGTTTTATTCCTCTTCTACCACAACTACACTATGTGAACAAAAGTATGTGCATCCCTGACCATCACACTTATGTACTGTATGGTTCTTCCCCAAACGTGGATATAATGGCTTTGTATGCTGTAGCGTTACAATTTCCCTTCGCTGGAACTAACACTGTTCCAGCATGACGATGCCGCCTTGCACAAAGCGAGCTCCATGAAGATATGGTGGAGTAAGGTAAGGTTGGAGTGGAAGAATTCGAGGGTCCTGCACAGAGCCCTGAAATCAACCCTTAACCTCGAAGGCTGAGCACAAACCTTTGGGATGAACTGGAACTGGAGCCTCCTCACCCAACATCAGCACCTGACCTCGACCTCACTAACGTTCTTGTAGCTGAATGAACACAAATCCTCACAGCCACGCCCCAAAATCTAGTGGAAAGCCTTCCCAGAACAAGGCTCAACAGGGATATATGGAAGTGTGGGTCTCCACAAACATCGCTCCATCTTCACACCGTAAACATCTCTCTATCTTCACACCGCAAACATCTCTCTATCTTCACACCGCAAACATCTCTCTATCTTCACACCGCAAACATCTCTCTATCTTCACACCGCAAACATCTCTCTATCTTCACACCACACTAATGTTCTTGTAGCTGAATGAACACAAATCCCCACAGTCACACTCCAAAATCTAGTAGAAAGCCTTCCCAGAAGGCTCACCAAGGACGTGGAAGTGTTGGTCAGCTGGTTGCACAAACTTTTGGCCGTATTGTGTATTTTCCAACAATTACAGTGTTTAATTTATTAATGAATGATGTCATACCTTTGAAATCTGTAATTAGTGCAGTCTCAATCCACACTGCAGAGTCGTCTCTCTGTTTTTATCACCTTTTGCAGATATAAAGGACAAACAGAGGGACGCTTCAGTCCCCACACTGCAGAGACAAACTCACACACACTCGCGCTCACATGCACACACTCACGTACACTCAGACACACTCCGACACACTTAGACACACACTCACACACTCAGACACACTCACACACACAATCAGACACATTCGCACAAACTCATGATAAAAACTCAAGCTTCATTTAAAAAACCAATTCCCTGTGATAGTTACACACAGTCGGATGAATTTATTCAGCTGCATGGAGCAACACTGCAGACATCAGAGTCCTGTTTACACCATAAACATCTCAGCATCGTCTCATCATCAACATCTCTCCATCTTCTCAATACAAACATCTAACAATCTTCTCACCACAGGCATCTTATTTCCTTCACACCACAAACATCGCTTCATCTTCTCACAAGTATCTCTCCATCTTCACCACAAACATCTCTCCATCTTCACCACAAACATCTCTCCATCTTCACCACAAACATCTCTCCATCTTCACCACAAACATCTCTCCATCGTCTCACCACAAACATCTCTCCATCTTCACCACAAACAGCTCTCCATCGTCTCACCACAAACATCTCTCCATCTTCACCACAAACATCTCTCCATCTTCACCACAAACATCTCTCCATCTTCACCACAAACATCTCTCCATCGTCTCACCACAAACATCTCTCCATCGTCTCACCACAAACATCTCTCCATCTTCTCAGAACAAACATCTCTCCATCTTCTCAATACAAACATCTAACAATCTTCTCACCACAGGCATCTTATTTCCTTCACACCACAAACATCTCTCCATCTTCACCACAAACATATCTCCATCTTCACCACAAACATCTCTCCATCATCTCACCACAAACATCTCTCCATCGTCTCACCACAAACATCTCTCCATCTTCTCACCACAAACATCTCTCCATCGTCTCACCACAAACATCTCTCCATCTTCTCACCACAAACATCTCTCCATCGTCTCACCACAAACATCTCTCCATCTTCACCACAAACATATCTCCATCTTCACCACAAACATCTCTCCATCATCTCACCACAAACATCTCTCCATCGTCTCACCACAAACATCTCTCCATCTTCTCACCACAAACATCTCTCCATCGTCTCACCACAAACATCTCTCCATCTTCACCACAAACATCTCTCCATCATCTCACCACAAACATCTCTCCATCGTCTCACCACAAACATCTCTCCATCTTCACCACAAACATCTCTCCATCTTCTCACCACAAACATCTCTCCATCTTCACCACAAACATCTCTCAATCTTCTCACCACAAACATCTCTCCATCTTCTCATTTCCATCTCACCACAAACATCTCTCTGTCTTTTCACCACAAACATCTCTCCATCATCTCACCACAAACATCTGTCCATCTTCTCAGCACAAACATCTCTCCATATTCACCACAAACATCTCTCCATCTTCTCACCACAAACATCTTTTAATCTTCACACTTTATCTCACCCACTCTATTCCATTCCATGATCTTCATCTTTTCTCTATCTTTTGCCTTCTATATTTTCCTTCCTTTTTTGTTCCTATGCTTTGCCTTTTCCATCATTTTTCTTCACCTTTTCCTCCACGACCCCTTTATCATCTTTCATCTTCTATCCCTCATTTTGCTCTTGTCCTTCTCTTCCTAAATTCCTGCTTCTCTTTAGCCTGTTTCTCACTTTTGCCCTCCTACATCTCATCTTCTCCTTCTCCTTTATTTCCCCTCTCCTTCCTTCTCCTCATCTTCCTCCTTTATTCCTATCTCTGTTCCTCCTTTTGTTTCCCTTCTCTTTATCCTTCTACATTTCCTCCTTCTTGTTTCTATTAACTACAAGTTTTCTTTGTACCCCCTCTCCCTTCATCTTTCCCCCATCTTCCTCATTCTTATCCTCTTCCTCCTCCTGCTTATTCTTCTTCTCTTCCTCTGTCTTTTTCTATCTCTCCACCTTTTGTGAGCAGGATGTTGGAGACGGGACAGAAGAACATCTTCCCAGGGATGTGATGATCATCAGTGTGTGTGATGCTAAACTTTTGCCAGCATTTTACTCTGTGTGTGTGTGTGTGTGTGTGTGTGTGTGTGTGATGCTAAACTTTTGCCAGCATTTTACTCTGTGTGTGTGTGTGTGTGTGTGTGTGTGTGTGTGTGTGTGTGTGTGCCAGCGTCTCTGAGACAAGTCAAATCTTGTAGCTTTGATTCATTTAGACGCGGCGAATTTCTTGGTGTTGAAGGAAGGAATTTGTGGTATTGAAAGAGACGACTCTGACTCCAACATGCTCACACACAGACCACGGAGAAAGAAAGAAAAAAAATCTGGACGAATCCGGAGAGAAATGTGTTAGCTTAGCGGTTCACCTTCTCACCTGAGAGAAAGTACGACACCACAGGAGAGCGTTTAGAAAGAAAAACAAGATAAAGTAAAATTGTACAACTGTACTGTCCTAGTGGGTGTGGTCTAATATTCAAATGAACACGCTTGATTGACAGCTGTATGTCTCAAGGTTTTTGCTCACTGGGTTAACTTTTTTGCCAGCTATGTTAGCTTTCTGTCACTAAATTAGCTTTGACTCTCTAGTTTGGTTTGACTTGTTAGTTTAGCTTTCACTTGCCAGGTTAGCTTTCACTCACTAGATTAGCTTTGACGCTCTAGCTTGGCTTTCACTTGCTAGGTTAGCTTTCACTCACTAAGTCAGCTTTGACTTGCTGTGCTATCTTACTGTCACTAGATTAGCTTTGACTCTCTAGATTAGCTTTGACTTGCCAGGTTAGCTTTCACTCACTTGATTAGCTTTGACTCTTTAGCTTGGCTTTCACTGGCTAGATTAGCTTTCACATGCTAGGTTAACTTTGACTCTCTAGATTAGCTTTGACTCACCAGGTTAGCTTTCACTCACTTAGTTAGCTTTGACTCACTAGGATAACTCACTATTATTAGTTATTCCACTTGCTATGCAGGTTAGCTTTCACGTAATAATGAGCTTTTACCTGTCAGGCTACCTTTCACCTTCTACGTTAGCTTTTGCTTGCTAGTTCAGCTGTACACTGTATGGTTTCCTCCGCGATTTCGCTTTCGCTGACAGAATAATTCGTTGCGAGTTGAGAACGGTGGTCTCGGTGGACCAAAGATTTAATGTCACTGCGACCAAAGATGGCTGACAGCAAAGTTGTTTCTTTAATTTCTGATTAAAGTCTCAGAGTGTGAGCGCAGAGTGTGAGTGTCCACCAATAGGAGGACGGCAAACCCACGGCACAGCAACAGATATATCCTTATATCCTATATCCTCATTCCATAAAACCTATTAACTTGTCTTTCTCTTTTTCCCAGCAACAAATTCTCGAAGTGCGCTAAGGCCGCTACTATTATAGCAAGGAATTGTGTTAATAAAGCTTTGGGATTGGTGAGAGGGATGCTTACGGAAGTTTTGGCTGGAAGTTTTAGCACCGCCCACGTGCCATTAAATGCAGAGAAACTGTGGTGAAGTTCATGCAGAAAGTTTGCAGTCGTTCAGACTCTGTGCTGCAGATTGTGAGCGCAACATTAAGCTCATTGTAAACCCGCCACGCATTTCAGTTCCCTTGAGTGCGCTCATCAGCGAGTAGAAACACTTCTGAGTTTCTATTATAGCGCACTTCTGACTCGTGATTGTTCTGATTGCTTCTCGCACTCTCACACGCCTCTCTGATTTTCTGTTTTTCTGCCCTTGTGTTTTGTCTTTTGGACGTCTTTTTCTGACTGCAGTTAGTCAGGGAATATCAGGTGGCTGGGGTTAGTACATAACTAGCTGGCTTGCTTGCTTGGTAAACTGCTTGCTAGCTATTGAGCTATTATAGATAACGACAGTGGTGCTTAAAAGTTTGAGAATTTGCTATGTTTGGGATAAGTGTCGATCGGTCCTGCACGTCGGCTCGGAGGAGTTTTATCCCGTTCCTCAGAACAGAACAGCTTCAGCTCTGGGATGTTGGTGTGTTTCCTCACATGAACTGCTCGCTTCAGGTTCTTCCACAACATCTCTACTGGATTAAGGTCAGGACTTTGACTCGGCCGTTCCAAAACATTACCTTTATTCTTCTTTAAGCGTTCTCTGGTAGAACGACTCGTGTGTTTAGGATCGTTGTCTTGCTGCATGACCCACTTTCTCTTCAGATTCAGTTCATGGACAGATGTCCTGATATCTTTCTTTAGAGTTCGCTGGTATCATTCCAAATTCATTGTTCCAGCAGTGATGGCGAGTCGTCCTGGTCCGGATGCAGCAAAACAGGTCCAAACCCTGACACTACCACCACCATTTTTCACCGATGGGAGAAGGTTCTTATGCAGGAATGCAGTGTTTTTCTTTCTCCAAACATCACGCTTCTCATTTAAACCAAAAGTTCTATTTTGGTCTCATCTAACCACAAAACATTTCTCCAACAGCATTCTGGCTCGTCCATGTGATCTTTAACGAACTGCAGATGTGCAGCAGTGTTCTTTTTGGAGAGCGGTGGTTTTCTCCTTGCAGCCGTGCCATGTACACCGTTGTTGTTCAGTGTTCTCCTGATGGTGGACTCATGAACATTAACATCAGCCAATGTGAGAGAGGATTTTAGTTGGTTAGAAGTTACCCTGGGATTATTTATGACCTCGTGGACTATTACACGTCTTTTCCAGCCTGATGAGCTTCAACAACTCTTTATCCGAGGTCCTCAGAAATCTCCTTTGTTCATGCCATGATGCACTTCCACAAACACGTGTTGTGAAGATCAGACTCTGATAGATCCCTGTTCTTTAAATAAAACAGGACGCTCCCTCACTCACACCTCATCGTCATCCCAACCATTAAAAACACCTGACTCTAATCTCACCTTCAAATTAAACTGATAATCCTAGAGGTGCACATACTTTTCCCACTCACTCACAGATATGGAATATTGGATCATTTTCCTCATTAAATAAACGACCAAGTATAATATTTCTGTCTGATTTCTTTAACTGGGTCCTCTTTGTTTACTCGTAGGAGCCGTGTGAAAATCTGATGATGTTTTAGATCATATTTATGCAGCTATATAGAAAATTGTAAAAGGTTCACAAACTTTCAAGCACCACTGGAGTACACACACACACACACACACACACACACACACACACACACACACACACACACACACACACATGAACATTTTACACAGTTCTTAGCTTTAACTGTAATCTGCGTTCACACTACCAAGCCGGAGCACGCTCATATCACGTACGGGTCGTCTCTTGTGGGCGTGGCCTGCCCAGCTTCTTTAATATGAGATACTTATAAAACATACTTTTTGTATATACTTTTTGTATTCTTCCACGAACGTTGAATAAACATCTCCTTACCAAACAAAAAACCTTTTCAAATAATTTTTCATCCCTGCGAACGAGCTGTTGCTATAGAAACGATATCGTATCTACGATAACGAGCGCATTAATATAAACCTATGATGTGCAGCTGCATGACTGTCAGACCTGCCATTGTTATAGATGACTAATCAACACCTTCTGACCAATCACAGTCCAGAATTCGACAGTGGTGTGACGTGACATGTTTTACGCCACTCAGACTACTAACGGAAAGTGAAGCCTGCTAGTTCATCAAATACCTGAGTGAAACGCTGGGATCTGAAACACCGCACTTATGATTTAAAGACGTTTTTAAGCACGTGATGACGTTTTTGCTGCTTGGCGGCATTTCTTCGTCCAGCAGGTGAACACGTGTAGATTCACAATCGCTACCTGATTATACGACACAAAATACAGTATATCCTGAAGTGTGTGATGGGTTTCGCTTCCTCAACACAATAATTACTGCAATGTAGTTCAGTCCACACACACACACACACACACACACACATACACAGAAATGTAATAGATGGGACTGTGTGTCCTACACGTGCTCTTCTCTCCAAACACATATTTCTGTGTAATAAAAGACTCATGTCTCAGTGCATTCCAGTGTAAAACAGTTAGTTCTGGGCTTCAGCGCTCACGCCTCTCATCAATCCTCTGGCCGAGGTGACCATAAATTATATATTTAATGTCTTAACTAAAAGCACATTGAGGTCAGTCACGCAGAGTAAAGCAAGCGAGGATGTTCGAAACAATTTAAAAAAAATAAATTATTCTTGTTTCCAGACCTTCTGGAATTCTTTTTGCACACATCCATCATGAGGAAACTCAAAGCATTTGTTTGTTTTGAGTTGGATTGATGATTTCTGCACTGTACGCCGACGCTTCTGGCTCGAGCAGCTACTTTACTTCATGCACTTTCGAGTAGAGACTCGAGTAGAGACTCTACTGAGTCATGCTTTCTAGGTCAGTGGTCTCCAGTGGGATCTACACCACACGTCATGGACACCTTTCCGTTTATATGTACACAACGTAAGGAGCAAAGAACACGGCGACTTTAAGTCTTGGAGAACAAATTCAGAAAAGTTTAAAGTTTAAAAAAGAAAGACGGAAATGTCGGAAACAGACCGAACTAAGAGCTGTCCTGATGGGTGTGGCCTAATATTCTAATGAGCTTGCTTCACGACAGCCATCTAACGAATAAATATGATGCCGAAACCTCCATGTACCAGTAGTTTATTTAGATATATTTTTTCCCACGTAGATCACCATGACTCATTTTGCTAGATCTCAGTAAGATCTCAGTAAGTCGGCTAGCCGGCTAACACTGGAAGCTAACTATGGAGCTACTACAAGAGTAAGCTAGCAAACCTTGAAATGTTACAGGTTTTTGTGTCGTTGCGTAAAAACATTAACCGACTGTTAGCATCATTCTGGCCTATAGAACACTACACTACTATTAGCTTGATAGCTAGCTAACTTAACTAGCTTGAGACGTTCTTGGTAAGATTAGCTGTATAACATTACACAGTTCATTTTTGTTGTTTCTTGTCATTAAGCTCGCTGGAATTCGACTAGCCAGCTCATAAAGCGGACTATGGAGACACTACAGAGTCTTAACAGCTAACATTTCATTGTTTGAGAGCTAGCAAACCTTGAAATGTTACATGTAGTGTATAAACATTACCCAGCTGTTAGCCACTTCCTGCCATACTGCTCGGTACATCTATATTAGCTTGATAGCTAACTTCCTGTAATCAGCCAAACAAGTTAGGTAGGTAAATAAATAATGAACTGAATAAGTTTTTCAATTCAGTTATATATATATATATATATATAATATAACTTTTAACAATGGACATTGCCCCAAAGCAACTTTACAGAATTATATAATTCCAGGATATATATTACAGTTTCTACAGGAAGTCTGTTTTGTTGAACTTCTCCACTGTTCACTGATGGAGACTCGAGTGCAGAACTGGGCCAGTTGTGGTCTTAAAACCATCATAGCATAACTGTTCATATGAACTGAGGTCCAAAGCCATCTTTTGAAGTGGTGTTTAAGTGGTACCATCCTCGGAAAGCTTAACGATCTTCAGGCTGCACCATGTGGGACATCCTCAACAGCAGCATGTGACTTCCGACTGATGAGAACTCCAACCAGAAGTAGGACATCAGGATGGATATTGCCAGCTAGCTAACATGCTGCAATCTACCAAATGGGTCAGCTAAAGAAATATCTAAAGTATGATTTTTTTTCTCTCATGACTAGTTATCATAGAAATTACAATGGTTTTAATGGTTATAATGGGAATTGTAGTGGTTTTAATGGAAACTGTAATGGTCCCTGTGGGTCTCTACTGGTAATTTGTTGCCTTGTATTGGTGGCATGTTATATCTAGTGGATACCATTAAGGACCAATAATGTTAACGGTAATGGTCTAGTGGAAACCATTCAGATTTCTGCGTTCGTTTCCGTCGGGTTTTATCCAGCAGGGCGAGTAGACGTGGCTAGCTAGTTATCTTCAGCGGAAACGTTGAAATTTCACAGGTTTTAGTTTCTCTCAGTTGTGACTTGAGACAAACGCGATACACACTGCCATTTTGTTCGTGTGTTGTTTATGTGAAGTCTTGCCGTGTGCAGTATACCGCCACGTTTCCTCGTTGTTCCGTATCTTCACCCAATTTCCCCGTTTCATGTCACATTTGACGTTTTATGGTCTTGACCTCAGCTAGCCTCTTCTCTAATATAATAATAATGAGTCTAACCACCTTCTCTTCTGCCTTTCTGCTCACTGTTATGGATTACGCCTATAAGTATTTTATGAGCCCTGTAAAAGGACCGCTCCATCCTTTCTCCTCTGACTCCTCTGTTGTGATATAGGAATATATCTTGAAATACTGGAAATAATGTCCTGTGAGATATCTTGTCCTGCGACTAATCAGGAGAAGACAGTGTAGCTTTCACCCCTTGGCCTTAAATCATGAAGGATGAAACCGGCTTCAGAAATAGCTTCGGTGTGAGTGTGATCGAGAGGGTTTGAGAATTGAATATGAATATATTTTTCAGATGAGGAGGATTGTACCGAGACGACACTGACCTGACGGCTGACCCCGAATGGCTGCGAGCTGATCCACCGTCGCCATTCTCGATATTTTAGCTCCATGCCATCGCTGCAGATGTTCCTGTCCCCTTTCTCTTCACTGCTCTCATATTTAACAGGAACAATTTATTGCTCTCATATTTTATATGAACAATATGTGAACAATTTCCGGGTTCATTCCAGAGAGTCTGTCTCATAAAAATGCCATATATGAGGTTAGCTAAAGAACGGCGGACTTCACGTGTAGTCTGATGGCATTTAAATTGATTTCATTTCATCTGAAGCGATTTACAGCGAGCGAGAATCAAGTTCAAGGGCATGTCACGAATTCAGTCTGTCTCTGGAAACCATCGTGGATTCAGCTTTTATGTCATTTTGTTATGGGTTCACGTCACGTGCTTTAATTTTATGTTTTTTTGGTGCCTCTTAGTCTTGTCTCCACCCCCCATGTTACCCGATTGTGTGCACCTGTTCTGTGTTTGGTCCTTGATTTGTTCGTCTATAATTCATCTTGGACAAGAAATATTAATGAAGCTGAGTTTCAGCACAACAGCAGCTCTCTAAACCTCATGCTGAAATTAGTCAAATTCCTCAGCAAATTTTTGCTAATAATTGTTGCACAATGTCTAAAGTGTCCGTAGTGTATGAATGTGTGTGTGAGTGTGTACGTGATCGTGCCCTGCGATGGACTGGCACCCTGTCCAGGGTGTACCCCGCCTTGTGCCCCATGCTCCCTGGGATAGACTCCAGGTTCCCCGTGACCCTGAGAAGGGTAAGCGGTATAGAAGACGGATGGATGGATTGTTGCACACATATATTTAACACATTTTTTTTATATTTATATAAACCCGTGTTGTGTTTCCAATTACAATTGTTTGATATCCATGAGAGCAGGGTATTTTTGTAATTTTTTTTTTTTTAACAAAAGGTCAAGCGGTTAAACGATAAAGACAGTCTTTCACAGCCTTCTTTGCTCATATTTACCGAGGGTGCCAATATTAGTGGACGGCAGTGTAGTTTGACTCAGTGGTGTTAATTTTATTCTGACCTGCATGTGACGTCTTATTAGTGTTTACTTTGTCTCACCTGTGTCTCATTTGTCTCTCTTGAGTTGCGCTTTTCTCATCTATGCTTTGTTTTATCCTTCTGCTCTTGACCTCGTCTCACCTGGGTCTCGTTTGTGTAATTTGGCTCACTTGTGTTTGACTTTTCTCACCTGTGTCTCATTTTGTCTCACATGTGGATCCCGTTCCACTGTTTCCTCAGTCACATTTGTTTGTCCTTGTGAACTCTAGCCAAACTCCAGCGCCTTTCTGAGTCTGATTGTTCCTTGCTTTATTTGTTTCTGTTTGGCCTGTTTTTAGATTGTATATGTATGGGTTTTTTTTTTTTTCTTTTTAAAGATATCTGTTTGTGATTACAGGTTTCGGTTTATGTACACAGAAACCATAATCATAAAACATTCATCTGGGAGCATCATGGCGTTCGGATTTTGAACTGATTGAGCTTCACAGATGAGAGGGGAAATGTTGTTCAAGATGATAACACTCGGGCTTTATGAGAAACGATCAATAAATTGAACGAACACGACAACAGTACAGGATGAGTCATCAAAAAATGTTAGTCATGCTACAAGAAGTGACGAACTAGGAAATTAAAAACGAATTTTTCTTCCTCTGGATGGAGCGCTCATCATCTGGAGGCTACATCCTGGAGATCGCTGAGGACGGTACCGCTTGAAGTGCCATGGAAATGGTTTTGGACCTCAATTCCACATGGACGTTCTCGCTGTGGTCGCTGGGACTACGGTTGCCTTAGCGATGGCCTCGGGACTGCGATGACCACGTGCAGTTTTACACTCAGGTCTCCTTTAGTGAACAGTGGACTAGTTCAACACACAGACTTCATATAAACACCATAATGACCTTTCTTTTACTCTCACACTCTCCGTCGTTCCCCAGACGAGGACGGGTTCCCTTCTGAGTCCGGTTCCTCTCAAGGTTTCTTCCTCGTATCATCTCAGGGAGTTTTTCCTCACCACCGTCTCCACCGTCTCGCCCAATAGGGATAAACTCACACGCTTAAAATCTCCATCCTGTGTTTATATGTTTCTGTAAAGCTGCTCTGAGACAGCGTCAACTGTTAAAAGCGCTACACAAATAAAACTGAATTAAATTGAATTGAAATTTTTCTACAGTTACTGACGTAACCGTCATAAGAAAAAGCTCTGAAATACCAGTTTGGATTTCAAGGCGAGTTTTAATGGTGCAATTACAGTGGGTATTAAATAATTAATTTCCTCTTTGGTTCAAAAGTAGAGCAGTTCATGTCTGCCTCCAGATGTTTCTTTTGGAAATAATAACCCCCCCAAAAAAAGCACAGGTCTAACACAGGCACCTGCAGGAATCCGCTTCACCAAGGCTTTTAGGTCACATATTTGCTCAAGTCCAAAGATGGATGGAGCAATCCAAACGAAAATAAAAACATCTGCTGAAACGTCAGCCCTAAAAGAATGATCGCTTGAATAAAGCGCTACTGAAGGAGAAGTAAAAAGTGATCTTTGGAAAAATGCAGTTGGTTTTCTTCCACTTGCTGGTTTTAAAAATGAAATGCGCATGCTATAAGTCATCTCAGTGTCGCTCTAGACTTTTTAACATTCCTCCTATTGGAGGATTTCATTCGAGCGTCGTGAGATTTGAGTAAGAAATCTCAATCTCAACTTACGACCAAGAAATATTTTTGCACCGTGTAAACACTTTAACATTTATACACAGCGGTGTAAATAAAATAACACTCATCGTGTTTTAATATGCAAATGCTGGCCAATGCAACACCAGTTTACCAGTATAAGGGGCGGGGCTTTTGTAGTCGACATATTCATCGAATTGTCCAGTACCGTGCGATGCACAATGTGTTGTTGTAGTTGTTGTAGTTCGTATATGAAGTTTGTTTTCTTGTCCAGCGGCAGCCAGAAGCTGATTTTATCAGCGAGTGAAAATGAAGTTCCTTTCTGCAGCTGAAACTCAGCATCGGCTCAGACTGCTGGTTTTTATTCACTCAGCGGTTTGTTTGGTCCTGGTACTGATTTTAAACGCATACCTGTGGAGTGAGTTAATATCCTTCTGCTCTCGGTGGGATTTCATGTCACTGTAGTGATTTAGTGCAGTGGAATGAGATGAAGGACAGAAAAGAATTCCCATTTCAGGGACTGACTCCAGTCCAACAGCAGATCAAATTTAAATTTGACTTCTGATGAAATATGATATAATATGATATAATATGATGTAATATAATATGATGTAATATAATATGATATGATGTAATATAATATAATATAATATAATATAATATAATATAATATGATATAATATGATATAATATAATATAATATAATATAATATAATATGATATAATATAATATGATATAATATGATATAATATAATATGATATGATATGATATAATGTAATATAATATGATATAATATAATATAATGTAATATAATATGATATGATATGATATAATGTAATATAATATGATATAATATAATATAATGTAATATAATATGATATGATATGATATAATGTAATATAATATGATATAATATAATGTAATATAATGTAATATGATATGATATAATGTAATATAATATGATATAATATAATATAATGTAATATATGATATGATATGATATAATGTAATATAATATGATATAATATTATATAATGTAATATAATATGATATGATATGATATAATGTAATATAATATGATGTAATATAATATAAAGATATAATATTATATAATTTACAGTATTGACTATTTTGGTATATAAAACACAACACACAAGTACACAGCTTTGTGAGAAATTCAGTCCAACCATAAAACACTAACTAGTGGTTTCTAAGGTCTTTTGGGTGGTTGCTATGGTATCCCAGGTAGTTGCTAGGATCTTAATAGCTGGATGCTTTGGAATTTCAGGTGGTTGCTAAGGTGTTGCTAAGTTATCCCAGGTGGTTGCTAGGAGGTTGCTAAGTGGTATCTAAGGTGTTGTTAGGTCAGTGTTATGGGGTTGCTGGGTGGTTGCTATGGTATCCCAGGTGGTTGCCGAACACTTACTACGTGGTTATGGAATTACAGGTGGTTGCTAGGGTGTTGTCCCGGCTGGTTGCTAGAAGGTTGATAGGTGTTTGCTATGGTATTCCAGGTAGTGTTATTTAGTGGTATCTAGGGTGTTGTTAGGGCAGTGCTAGGTTGTTGATAGATGATTGCTGTGATATTCCAGGTGGTTGCTACAGTGTTGCAAGGTGGTTTCTAAGGTGTTGTTAGGGCAGTGCTACTGGGTTGTTGAGTTGTTGCTATCGTATCCCAGGTGGTTGCCGAGCACTTACTCAGTGGTTAAGGAATTACGGGTTGTTGCTAAGGTGTTGCTAAGCAGTTGCTATGTTATCCCCTGGTAGTTGCTAGGGTGTTGCTAGGTGGTTGCTATGGTATTCCAGGTGACTTCTAGGGTGTTGTTAGTGGAATGCTTGGGTGGAGAGGAGTTTATGAGTTCACGGATAATTTCACTACAGCAGCACGACACACACAGTGTTTTAATCCTTAAAGAAATGCATTTAGTTACAATACTTTATTATTTTATCTCTGAAATCAAATCTGTGTAAAAATCTGCTTTGTATTAAATGTTGGATTGGAATAAAAATGGTGAACCTGAGTGTGTGTGTGTGTGTGTGTGTGTGTGTGTGTGTGTGTGCGTCTCGTGTTGTATGCCTGGCTTCATCCTCCTCCATATATTCAGGTATTTGTCCGTCTCTGAGCCTGGGGGTGTGTGTGAGAGAGTTTGTGTGTGTGTGTGTGTGTGTGTGTGTGTGTGCATGCATGTGTCACACACACTCAGCTCACACGCTAAGGTCGAGCACGAGCCGGTCTTCCTCCCACGCTGAGAATAAGACGTAATGAAGCAGGAGCTTTGAACTGGAACGAGTCTCCCTCTGTCTCGAACACGCTCTTTCCCTCTGTTAACACCGTACATCCATTCTTTCCTCCTGCTCTTTCCGCGCCGCGTTCGGAACACGGCCGGAAAGACGGCGCGGCCGGCGTGATGATTGTTGGAAAGCTTGAAGGATTTGGTATGGATTTACTGTAAGCCGGGAGACGTGATGTTGGACGTGGGTGTGTGTTGGACGGGAATTGAACCGACTCTTCGGCGCTCGTTGATGTGATGTGTTCTGACACCGGGCTTTAAGCGAGTGCGATCACATCATTACACAACACACACACACACACACACACACGCGCAGTTTGATTTTCTACCTTGCTGCTCTTCTAATGTGAAAATTGCATCCATGTCTAGGCAGGTCCAGGCGTCAGAGCAGACGAATCTTCAGGGAAGAACGCTGACATTGTCCTCAGACAGAAATATTTAAATAAATAAAAGGTTTGTAGTTGATCGTATTGGCAGGGAATTTTGAAAGCATGCATCATTTGACAGCTCAGCTCCATCCTATGTCATCATGAAAGTAACACCATCAAAGACCCGTCCAAGATTTGTAGCTAATTGGGTTAATTTGTAGACGAACTAAATACAAGAAAACTCAAACGTCATCGTTCCTGAAAGTTCTACAGCCAAGGGCCTTCCCCGGCTTCATACGCTATCTCATGATAATCAGCCTCAAGGACACGGAACTCACTCTGCAGATTCTTTACCGAGGCAGAATGTTGTAGCCAGCACGCCGGGAGCGATCAGGCTAGCTGTGCTACTATTAGCTTTGTGGAACGTTTGTGTTTTCTTACCGTTTCTTACTGATGGACATCCTGAACGATTCGCTGCCCTGTTCCACCGACCTGCGCTCCTGTCGTTCTGCTGAAATTCTGTTTTTTCTCTCTCTCTCTCTCTCCGCCTGACAGGAATTTCTTGTTTGCGATGTTGGCACCTCCGTAGAAAGTGTCATGATTCACAGAACGTCCGCCTGAGACTGAGACGACTGCCTGGAACTCTGTCGCTGTATCAGATCGGATCAGATCCGGAACACTTTTTACAAATCCGAGGGTTTTTGGAAGGATTTCATTCACAGTAGGACTAGGAGGGATGAGGGTGGGGTGGGGTGGGGTGGGGGGTGGGTGTTGGGGGGGCAGGGGTGGTACACTGGGGTGGCCAATCAAATTTCAGTGCTTCCATCGGCTCCTCTTGTTTGCCCTGTAGAACTGCTCCTGCGTGAGGACGCAGTGTTTTATCGTCATCCGCCTCGGACAAGACCGATGCTGCGAGATGTTCCGTATCGATTCTAAAATACTGCTGCTCGACTATAAAGCCCTAAACGGCCAAGCTCCTTCATATTGAACCGATCTTCTCTCACGTTAGAATCCTTCACGCTCTTTAAACATGACTTCACTCCACTCCTCCGTTCGACTCGGACAGTTCCTCAACCTCAGCCGCGTCACTCGAGATGATAATCGGTCTCAACCACACACCCTGTGGCACTAAACATGCACAATCAGTTCATGCTTTGAAAATGCTTGTTTGTTCTGTTCTGAAGGCCCCAGCACCGATCCACAGCATGTGTGTGGAGAGCTATTTTGATCATCGGCTCAATAAATAAAAGAACGGTTCTTTTATAAATTTTTCAGCAGTTCTTACAGAAATATGGCTTTTATACCGGCGCTCAGTGAGGCAGAGTTGAGGTCGGGGCGACTGGAGCAAAGCACTCATGACACAAAGCCCTGAGCAGTGTGAACTTTCTTCACACCTGTGTTCATGTCCGAGTTCGTATCTGTTCTAGGTCTGGGTGATTTGACCAAAATAACATAGCAGAGATATTTCTGCAGCACAGCACAGTGTTTGATGATACTGTAGGCGTACATTCGTAATCTGTTATAATGCATTCTCAAATGATCGTACACTGATTGAACACCGGACTCCACGAGACCTCTGAAGGTGTGCTG
>NC_030428.2:28087500-28100000 GCF_001660625.3 Ictalurus punctatus
ACTCCGTGCGGTCTCTTCTTACATTTATAATATCCTTTCTTTCAGTCCCTCCCTCTTTTTCTCTGTCTCTATGTCTCTCTCTCCCTTTTGCTCTATCCCTCTCAAGGTCCTCTTGGCTCACTAGTTTTCATTGAGGATCTCGAGAAGTCTGAAAACTTTCTCTCTCACTCAGAGATTTTCGAGAGAGAGAGAGAGAGAGAGAGAGAGAGAGAGAGACAAGAGGAAAGAGGACAGAAAAGAGAGGAAAAAAACATAAAAGGTGAGAAGAAGGGAAAAGAGGACAGAAAAGGAGAGACAAGGGGAGAAGATGATGGTGTCCTTCCTCTCCATTGTACCAGGACATCCTACTCTCTTCGCTCTCTCGCTGCTTGGCATTGTGGGATTGTTTGCGGAGGTCTCTCGGGGATTCCCGCGTGAAGATGAGGATTATTACATGCAGGAGTTCTTGAGCAGGGAGCATTATTACCGCGTTCCGGTCCTGGAGGAGAGCGCAGTGGAAGGTCATGAACTTTCCACACCACCCGTCCACAACAAGCCCAAAACCTCGGGGAAACCAGCTGGAGGAAAGACAAAGTCAGGTAACCTTTACACATGACTGTGAACAAGCCATGGTTTCTAAAAATGTCATATGTGCAGGAAGGAATAAACCCCTGTGTGTGGTGCTGTTATAGTAAAATAATCACTAACAGGGCGGGGTGACGCAGTACTCCCTGAGGTTTATTTTCCTACAACAGCGCGCCCTGAAGTGTTTTATTCCACTTATACCGCAACAACCCGCCACGCATTCATAAGAGTCATCATTTTTACATAGTTATCTTTACGTTTAACGTCGTGGAACGTTCGCGAGACGAGTTCGTGGTCTCACTTACGTTATAGCAGCTATAAACAGTTCCCTCACCAGCCCTCTCTTTATTCTCTCTCGTGAAGTCAAAATGACACAGCTTGTCATGAGAACCGCGACGTGTAAACTCCATTCTACCCTAGCGTTCACCGAACAGCACCTTAGATGTCACCTGGAATACCATAGCAACCATCTAGGAACACCCTAGCAACCACCAGGGATAATACAACATCTGCTTATCAACACTCTAGCAACCACCTATAATATCACAGCAATCATCTAACAACTCCCTATCACTGACCTAACGACAGCTTAGAAACCACCCTAAAAGCTACCTGGAGTACCATAGCGAACACCTCGAGACCACCTATCAACCTTCACGTAACCGCCAGAGATGACGTAGCAACACCCTAATAACCACCTGAAATACCATCTACTGTAGTATTAGTAAGCAACCCCAACTAGGATACCATAGCAACCAACCAGCAAACCCCTATCACTGACCTAACACCACCTTAGAAAGCACCTAGCGACACCCTAGCAACCACGAGTTAATGCTCTACGGTTGGACCGGATTTGAGAAATGCACAGCCTGTCACGTTCCTGAGAAACAAGAAAAAAGTGTAAACTCCTAAAAATGTACGAACTTAAAAAAAAATATAAAAGTGACAGCTTTACGTCTGACTGATACAAAACGCTGACACTGGAGACTCCTTCCGTAAATGCTGCACAAGCAGGTCACGTGTTGGAGAACCTGTGACATTGAGTCCACGTGTAGACGTATCGTATATGTTTATACGGGTAATAAACATGGCCGTAATCCTGGATTCTCTGTATTGGGACACATTTGGGATTTAGAGAGCAGCAAGCTCCGCCTCCAGGAAGTATGATCCGGTGTTATTTATCCCTGTAACACTTGGGAATTAGAGACGGTAGTATCTTAATTGAAGGGTTTTCCTAATCCATGGCAGAAGCCTTACAGAAGCAGACGTGTAATTACTGAGTGTACAATTACTCGGTCTAGTTTCTCCCGCACCGTCGTTCTGTAGAGCGACTGTATGCTGTATCAGCCCCTGAACGTGAATATCTACTCGAATGTGTAATTTTGTACAGAGCCTCTTTAGTGACGTGTCTATTCACCTAATATAGCTTTTATGCAATAATACCATTGATATATTGCTGCGCAGTCCATTAGGCTACCGTCAGACTGCACACAGGGGGAAAATAAACAACGGGGAGGAAAGATGGACCTCAATCACTCTGCGACATTAAAGAGCAGAATAAACAGAGAGGATCTGGAGAATACACACTCCTACTCTGAGAACACACACTCCTCTGCCTGTATAAATCACATCAAGTGTGTGAGAGTGTCGGTGTTGGCGCAGTCGCCTCACTCCTCCATGCTAAGGCCAGAATAAACAATCACTAAATCATCAGTCAGATGACTGAACCTGATCACTGCGCTCTCACACGTGCACTCAGTGGGTTTGATAATGACATTATGCGGGGATGTGTGTGGTCAGAAAAGGGAGCTCGGGCGGAAACCGCAAGGGAAATACGTTACGCTTATTCAATTAGAGGGAACTGTAATCCACAGCGAGTCACCGTGGAGATCCATGCTGGTGAGATTTAAACTCACAACCTTCTGGCCAATGAGACAGAACCTATAAGGAACAGTTCTGTTCTGAGAAAAAAAGATGGAAATGGGATATGACTGTTTAAATGTGTACCGCCATGTCATCAGGTTTAAAAAGTTCAGCACAGGATCACAGATTGAAACCTTTTCCATCGAAACTCTACTGTACTCTCACTCTAAACTCCGGCCGGTTTAAATCCAGCACAGCTTCTCGTCTCGTAAAAGTGTCGTTCACTCGCTTTGTGTTCTGCAGCTGCTGAGCGTCTGTTTCTCCCAGATTCAGCACAGACTACGTGATGAGAATTCAGTAATGATGTTACCGTTATGATTAAACAGCATCGATCGCCTGATCTGTAGTGTCGAGACTTCTTTGTAAGAGTTTATGGTAAAGTTGTAATTTTATAGCCGCTGTGACGCAAGTGATAACAAGAACTAACTTGTTTCATGGATGTGTCACGACATTAATCCATCCATCCATCCATCCATCCATCCATCCATCCATCTTCAACCGCTTATCCTTTTCAGGGTCACGGGGAACCTGGAGCCTATCCCAGGGAGCATGGGGCACAAGACGGGGTACACCCTGGACAGGGTTCACGACATTAAACATAACTATAAATAGATTTTTTTTAAAAAAAGCATGGCATTTCTGTTTGTTGTTTAAAAAAATTATAATTGTTTGCAAATTCTTGTGGGAACTAATGTGGGATGAGGTGAGTTGATCACTGTCAAGTTTAAAGTACAGGCAGAAACAAACTGGGATAATCCGTAATCCTAAAAAGGAAACACCAGTTCAATTGTATTTGTGTAGCGCTTTTAACAATGGATGTTGTCTCAGAGCAGCTTTACAGAAACATATAAACACAGGATGGAGATTTTAAGCGTGTGAGTTTATCCCTATTGGGCGAGACGGTGGTGACGGTGGTGAGGAAAAACTCCCTGAGATGATACGAGGAAGAAACTTTGAGAGGAACCGGACTCAGAAGGGAACCCGTCCTCATCTGGGTCACGACGGAGAGTGTGAGAGTAAAAGAAAGGTCATTATGGTGTTTATATGAAGTCTGTGTGTTGAACTAGTCCACTGTTCACTAAAGGAGACCTGAGTGTAAAACTGCACGTGGTCATCGCAGTCCCAAGGCCATCGCTAAGGCAACCGTAGTCCCAGCAACCACAGCGAGAACGTCCATGTGGAATTGAGGTCCAAAACCATTTCCATGGCACTTCAAGTGGCACCATCTTCAGTGATCTCCAGGCTGCACCACTTGGGACCATACTCAGTAGTAGAATGTAGCCTCCAGTTGATGAGAGCTCCAACCAGAAGTAGGGCTTCAGGATGGATCAGGCAGGTCTGGAGAGCAGAAAGGGTCAGGATCCTACTGGAACATCCAGACAGTAAGGCATTACAGTAATCTAATCTAGAGGTGACGAATGCATGAACTAATATTTCTGCATCATGTAGTGACAATATGTTTCTTATCTTAGAAATATTTCTGAGATGAAAGAAGACTATCCTAGTAATATTATCTACATGAGCATCAGATGATAGACTGGAGTCAATAATCACTCCGAGGTCTTTTACTGCTGCACATGATGAAACAGAAAGACCATCCAGAGTAACCATGTGATCAGAAAGATTACTTCTAGCTACACGTGGTCCTAGTACAAGTTCTTCTGTCTTGTCAGAATTAAGTAAAAGGAAGTTAATAATCATCCAACGTCTAATGTCCTTTACACAATCCTCAACTTTACTAAGCTGCTGTCTGTCCTCTGGCTTCGCTGAAACACACAGCTGTGCATCATCAGCATAACAGTGGAAGCTAATTCCATGTTTACGAATAATTTGACCCAGAGGTAGCGTTTATAATGAAAAAGGCAGCGGGCCTAAAACAGAACCCTGTGGAACACCAAACTTAACCTCGGTATGTGTGGAGAAGTCTCCATTTACATCTACGAACTGATAACGATCGGTCAGATAAGACCTGAGCCAGGAGAGGACTGTTCCCTTAATACCAACAACATTTTCTAATCTTTCAAGGAGAATAGTGTGATCTATAGTATCAAAAGCTGCAGTAAGGTCGAGTAACACAAGCAGCGAGACACAACCCTGATCAGAGTTCAGTAGAAGGTCATTTACTACTTTAACCAGCGCTGTCTCTGTGCTATGATGAGGTCTAAATCCTGACTGATACATTTCATGAATGTTGTTCCTGTATAAGACGAGCATAACTGCTGTGTACAACCTTTTCTAAGATCTTGGAGGTGAAGGGGAGGTTTGATATCGGTCTATAGCTGGACAGTTGACAGGGGTCGAGGTCAGGTTTTTTAATCAGGGGTTTAATAACTGCTAGTTTATATGATTTAGGTACACACCAGTGCTAAGGGAAGAACTGATTATTTTAGAAGGGGTGTGGTTACTTCTGGAATAATCTGTTTGAAGAAATATGTAAGTAACGGATCTAGTATACAAGTTGATGAGTTTGATGAAGAGATTAATGAAATTGGTTCGGTCTCTCTAAGGGGAGTAAAAGATTCTAATCGTTGATCTGATGTCACTATATGATTATCTACAGGGTTAGTTGTAAGACTCTCTGGTTTAAAATGTAATCGTTTGAATTTCATGTCTAATATTTTCAGTTTTGCTAATGAAAAAAAACATGCAATCTGTGCTGTTATATACTGATTGTGTGCCTGTTTCTGTGCTGGATTTGTGCCTAGTTAATTTTGCTCCAGTATTAAATAAGAATCTAGGATTGTTTCTGTTATCTTGAATTAATGTGGCGAGATATACTGATCTAGCAGCACTAAGAGATTTACTATAGTTCAGGAGGCTCTCCTTCCACGCTGTTTGAAATGCTACCAATTTGGTTCGACACCATTTACGTTGTAATTGTTGCGTGGTCTGTTTTAAGGTGTGTGTGTGTAATTGTTATACCAGGGGGCTAGATTTTTCTCTCTAATTATTTTTCATTGTTTTTCTTCTAGCATGTAACGGAACGTTGACTCTAAGCATTCAGCCATCAGATCAAGTGAGGGTCATAACCAGGATACAAACAGAAATCAACATAGGAGCAATATCATTATTATTATTATTATTATTATTATTATTATTATTATTATCGGATTAGTGGTTAGCACGTTCCCCTCTCACCTCCAGGGTCGGGGGTTTGATTCCCACCGTGGCCCTGTGTGTGTGGAGTTTGCGTGTTCTCCCCGTGCTGCGGGGGTTTCCTCCGGATACTCCGGTTTCCTCCCCCAGTCCAAACACATGCATGGTAGGCTGACTGGCGTGTCCACAGTGTCTGTAGTGTATGAATAGGTGTGTGGGTGTATGTGATTGGCACCCTGGGGTTTCCTCCGGGTACTCCGGGTTCCACCGCCAGTCCAAAGACATGCATGGAAGACTAACTGGCTTGTCCACAGAATGAATGGGTGTGTGAATGTGTATGTTATTGTGCCCCATGCTCCATGGGATAGGTTCCAGGTCAGCAGATGTAAAAGCAACGATGTCCTCCATGAAGCCAGCAGAAGGTGGGACGACATCTTATAAGAAGTCACCAGGTGGTGGTGCTATGGTGTTCTTGTCAGGGTCAGCAAGCCACAGAACAACATCCTTGCTTCACACTGCTATCGTTGAGCCGTTACCGTCGAGCTACAACCCTGTTAGAGAGGAATCATTACAAAAAAACCCCCCACAAGTCAAGGTATTTTTGGTTTTAAATTAGTGCCAAAGTGCACTAGTAAGAGATGGATGAAGCAGATCTTCTGTGTACCTCGAGAGATGTTGTGTCGAGTCAGAGGGGGCGTGGTGCAGAGTCGGGTGTGATGGTCCATATTTGGCTTTGTTTGTGAGCGTCAGTGTTTTAAATCTGATGAAGCAGAATAAAGGAATCCAGTGGAGGGAGGGAAGGCTGCAGTGGGGTGATGTAGGAGAACTCAGGGAGCATTCCGGATCAGATTCAAGAGTCAAAAATGTATTGTTAGATGGACAGTAAAATGGGCGGTTACACTAAAATGATGTAATATGTGGACGTAAAATTGATTCGGATTTAATTGAACTGTGATTGACAGGGGAGATGGAGTACATCCCACTCGCCCGGACAGCACAGCCAAATTCGCTCTCTCGACTCCTGGCCATGGATGACTTTGGCATCATTAGGATTCGAATTGGAGAAAACTTTTGAACTTGCAATCTGTTGTGCCACATGGGAGCCATGTATTATTTTTGATCAGGGGTTTGGTCACAAGGATGTGGCACCTGTTTTTCCTCTCAGAGTGCTGTAATTACAGTCAGTTTTGTAAGGGTTTTTCTTCTTCTTCAAGACAGAGGACAAAAAAAAATTGGTAGAAATGTTCTGCATTTCAGTGACTAGCCAAACCAAGTTTAGTTCTAAAGCCAGAAATTAGCAGTAAGTCTCAGTGGGTGTTTTAAGACCACTTGCAAGAAGGTTAAATGTATAAATGAGGACAAAGGTGAAAGAAAAAATCCAAGATAAGTGAAATTACAGATCTAACTAAATGAAACGATGGACTCTCAATGCACAATAAAGGAAGGAACCATGGAAGAACCACAGTGTGTCCATACCAGATGCACCCAAGCTTTTAAAATACACCATCAGCAGGTCATTGGAAACATGTTATATGAAAACAAGGACGAATTAAAGTCCATGTGTTGGTCTGGAGGTTGTTCTGGAGGAACCCTGGTCAGACCTGATAGTGGTTCTGTAGTGCACATTTCTATGTTCTAGCTCCAGAAACATGAGATTGTTCTGAAATATGCTATCTCTCTGAGCATGAGATCTTTGTAAACAGAAGTGTTTTCATAACTCCTGTAACGTTTATGTCCAAAACAGTGTTTAAAGGCTAACGACACACATCCGAATACTAACAGCCCCATGAACAGCCTACAAATCCCATTTTATACCCAGCTGTTGAAATCTTTATTCTGTTTATTTTCAGTGAAATCTTCAAACAAGAAAGCTGACAAGACTGCTAACAGCATCAGTGAAGCAGACGGACATTACCGTTCCGAGAGCGTGGGTACGTTCTAGCTTAAATTCAAAATTAGTGTGCATGCAGTTCCAAAGTACTTTAAAATGCTCTCTTTAATAATGTATTTAATTAAACGATTCTTTATAGATTCATTTAATGTTAAAATGTTTTGACGGGTATATTCAAAGAGTCGTAGGGAATCATCTACATGTAGGGGTAGCATGTGTAAGTTGTAGGTTGTAGTTGTTCTGATTGGACAATAGCCCAAAGAAAGCTTTGGAAGCTTTGCGATTGGCTAAAAGTTTCCAGGCTTAAAATGTGGCCTGAATGTTCCTGATCTTAGGTTCTAGCTTTAAAACACCTGAAGTTCTAGACTTAAGTTTATGATCTTCAGTTCCAAGTTTAAAGTTCATGTGTTTAAATACTGTGCTTTAAGTTCCTGAGATTAAGATCTAGGCTGAACTTCCTGTGCAGTTTAGAAGCTAAAAGTCCTTGGAGTAAAGTTAAAGGGACAAGTTCCTGGACTTATTTTTCTGGATTTAAGTTCTAGGCTAAAGCACCTGATGTTAAGATCTAGATTTAAGTTCTAGGCTAAAGCGCCTGATCTTAATTTCTGGATTTAAGTTCTAGGCTAAAGCACCTGATCTTAAGTTCTGGATTTAAGTTCTGGGCTAAAGCGCCTGATCTTAAGTTCTGGATTTAAGTTCTAGGCTAAAGCACCTGATGTTAAGTTCTAGATTTAAGTTCTAGGCTAAAGCACCTGATGTTAAGTTCTAGATTTAAGTTCTGGGCTAAAGTGCTTGATCTTAAGTTCTGGATTTAAGTTCTAGGCTAAAGCGCTTGATCTTAAGTTCTGGATTTAAGTTCTAGGCTAAAGCGCATGATGTTAAGTTCTAGATTTAAGTTCTGGGCTAAAGTGCTTGATCTTAAGTTCTGGATTTAAGTTCTAGGCTAAAGCGCTTGATCTTAAGTTCTGGATTTAAGTTCTAGGCTAAAGCGCATGATGTTAAGTTCTGGATGAAATGTTTCTGAGTCTAAATGCTGGGCTGAAGTTACTGGTCTTAATTCTGGGTTTAAAATCCCTCAGATTATGTTCTTGGCTAAAGGTTTCGGATCTCAGCTTCTAGGCTAAAAGCCCATGTCTCTAATTTATGTTAAATTTTAAATTCTGGGATAAACGTTTCTGGCCTTAGTTCTAGATTTTACGTTGAGCTGAAGTTCATGATCTAAAATTTCCTGGACTAGTTTCTTGGCTAGAGTTCCTTGACTTCAGTTCCTCAGCAGAAAAAAACCGTCTGCTGCTGTTTAGGAGCAACACCTTACACAATCATGTTCATCACATAGAAACAAATATCTGAGACTTGTATGTGAAACCGTGTAGTGTGTGTGTGTGTGTGTGTGTGTGTGTGTGTGTGTGTGTGTGTGTGTGGAAGTGAGTCTGTATATCAGTAATAGCAGAACCTCATGTGGAACGCCTCACGCCTCGGAGATGCTGAGTCGCACTGTTTAAAGTCCGGATGATGTGTCGTTACCATGGAATAAAAACACAAGTGAAGATGCACAGCCCCAGAAAAGCCAAGAATACTTTAGCACTCTCAGAACACACACTTCAGTACTTAAGGATTTTTACATTTATATAAATATCTGCTTTGAATATTCCAGATGTCTGTCAATGTTTTCAGGGGAAAATACTTTTTATTTTCTCAAACCCACTTTGCGGTTGTATTCCTCACAGCAGGTTGCTGTACATCGTACTGCCGTCCCATTCACCCGAACGTCTTTAGGTGGTAGATTTAATAGCTGTATCATGAAAATGTATTCAAACACGCGATATTTTACCGTTGACACTTCTGTTTCATCTCTGAAATAACCTCAGCATCATGTTAAGTTCTTCAGAGGAACTGAAGCAAGCACATGAAGATTCAGAATTTGGAGCAATAATTTTTGATTTTTTTTTTCCACTTCAAACAACGTTGGCCAACAATCTCACACTACTCATGTGATTCATATCCTGCGAGAACAGTCCTGCTGTTGATGTACTCCTGAAATACTTCCGTTTCTGCCAAGTGTGTGTGTGTGTGTGTGTGTGTGTGTGTGTGTGTGTGTGTGTGTGGTTTGGCACGAAAGCCGACTTCACTGTGCTTCCCTCAAGTACTGCGTGTGATCCTTATTAACTTTTACGTTCTGTTCTGGTCAAAGTGACCCATTTTAAACACAATTTTTTTTTTTCCAGGGAAACTTTAAAATTTTACGTCCTTGCCTTGAGTCATCAAAAACAATATTTCTATTACAGAAATGCATTTGATCTCATTTTGATCCTGATGTCGGGTTACATGTCGGGTGTCAACAACGTTAGGGCAGCCTCATTGCTCCAGGGTCTCTGGTTCGATCCTGAGCTCGGGTTAATGTCTGCATGACCTAGGTTAACGTCACCTAGGTGTTAATAAGTGTGTGAATGAGTGTGTAGATGGTGTTCTGCGATGGCCTGGCGTGCCACAGTTTGTCATACTGAAATGTACTTTGCCTTGTCGCTTGGGTGGTGCTATCAAACCGACATGTATCTTTAGTAGGGGTATGACGATCAGATCATTTAGATCAAGGCATCAAATTAAAAGATAACGATTGAAATGACTCTATCGACAATAATAAACAAATTATTAACAGGTCATAACTCTGATACTTTTAAAATAGTCCTTCTGTACCTCATTAATTCACAAATGAATGGTAGGCCCAGCACAGTCTGAACAATGCTAGTCACATATCGATCAGAGGATACTAAAATGAATTGTATCGCATCGTATTGCATCGTATCGTATCACATTGTACTGTATTGTATCATATCATATCATATCACGTCGCATCGTACCACATTGCATTGCATCGTATTGCACCGCATCATACCGTATCTCATTGTATTGTATCAGATCGCGTTGTACTGCGACGTACCGTATCGCATCGTATCGTATTAGATCGCTTTGTATTGTATTGTATCATACCATATCATACCGTATCGCGTCGCATCGTATCCTATTGCATTGCATTGTATGGTATCGTATCGCATCGTATCACATTGTATTGTATCACATCACATTGTATTGTATTGTTGTAACGAATGAGGCTGTCCCTCATTCATCCACCCACCAGCGGGAGCCCTGGCCTGAATACTGATCACGGACATGTTCTTCACTACTCACTTCCTGTTTGCTACCATATTTAATCCATGCCATTTCCATTACACCATTGCGAAGTATTGTTAGTTTGCATTACCTGCATTACCGAGCCAATTTCCATTGCCTTCTGTTTATTGCTTCATGTTATGACCATTTCCTATCTTGTGGATTTACCGATTCTTTGGATTACCCATGGTTTCGTTTGCTTGGTTGGGCTGTCTTTTGGTTTACCAAATCCATTTGCCTGCCACCTTCATTACATCTCATTACGTTATTCTCAGTTGGCGTGCCCCAGTGCTCCACCTAAACCTGGATTTTAGCCTGTACTAACCCGGTCGCAGATTTGCATTAACAAGGACTCAATGTAATCTACTAGAGGCAATGATTTCAGAATAAGTCAGGATATAATCAAATCTAAGAAAAAATTTTAACCAGGTATAAACACATCCGAATCCAATAGTGCTACTATTAATAATAAGAAAGAATTACATACAGCATTACTCAACATTACCAATCAAATTCAAACATAATAATACAACAAAGGATGCTAAAATTTTCATACCTGGTAGAGAAAAACTACACACAGCAACGGTGTCTCTGTCTACAGATTCCCTCAATCTTTGGCCAGCTCTCCATTAAATACCAAGATACTCTGTAGGTTCATCAAATGGTGTTGTTTGTGATTAGAATTGGAATTTGGGCCAGTTGGCATTTGGGATTGCTTTGATGTCTGTGGGAGGATGTACCTGATTTACATCCAGAAGGTAATTTGTGTGAGGGATCCCAGGAGGGTACGCCTTTAATGGCATGCGATATTTTTATTTGGACTTCTGCTGAGTTAGTGAGACCATATTTTTCAGATGCACTGAGACCTTTTTGCATGGCAGTGAAACATCTACATTCAACTTCTTATTTACATTAAACATGTTATGTAATGCATATAGACCTTGGGTGAGTTTAGGGTGATTTCAACACAGAGAGAGAGAAGGGTGTGAGGAGAGAGGAAGAAGAAAGTAATGTAAGGTGTGAGCTTCTCGCCCCCACTCAGAGAAGGGTGTGAGGAGAGAGGAAGAGGGAAGCAATGTAGGGTGTGAGCTTCTCGTCTCCACTCAGCATCATCTGTTTTCTTGGGTGAGGATGTTTATTCTGTGGGAGAGAGTTTGAGTGTTAATTCCTGTGAGAGTCGTTTTTCCTCAGAGAGTAGTTCTCTCCAGGTTCAAACGGCTTGGCACTAGCCTTACAGCACCCAAGGCAAACTCTACCCCGTGCATTCTTCTCAAGAAAACTGAACTTGGCAGAGCGCAACTATCATGTGGGGAACAATGAACTGTTATCTATGAAGGCATCATTGAAGAGTGGCGCCACTGGCTAGAGGGGGTAGTTCATAAATTTCAAGTCATCACAGACCACAAAAAACAAAAAAAGGCAACTAAAAGACTGAATCTACGTCAAGCCCGATGATCATTGTTCTTTACACGATTCAATTTCAGTCATTTACTGCCCTGGTAGCAAAAATAGCAAAGCAGATGCACTTTCATGCAGACACGATCCCTCCATGCATAACTTTACCCTGATTGCAATGTCAATGAATAGACAATGTCTATTGTAAAAAGCGCTATACAAATAAAATTGAACTGAATTGAATTGAATTGCATACTTCCACCATCAGTCATCATTGCACCCATCAGCTGGGACATCATGGAAGAAATACAGAGAGCAGAATGAACAGAATGAACCATCACCACCCAACTGCCCCCCTTTTAAGCACTGTGTTCCGAAGGCCCTACGTCTAAGAACCATTCAGTGGGTCCACACTTCATTGAGCACAGGACACCCCAGTATCCAGACGACAATCACGCTGGCG